>NC_142796.1:70835230-71135230 GCF_049724085.1 Artemia sp. Qi Xiang Cuo | reverse complement strand
CAAGGATTTTAACCTATAAGTTTAATCAGGGGTGGTGACCTGAGATTTGTTTTTGTTCAAATAAAATGGTATTTTATTTTCGATAGATCCTATTTTCCAATCTGATCTTATAGAGGAAAATTATCTACTGATTGTGGTGTCTTATCTGTAATTACAGTTGTGCTTTACTTTGGAAGTTTTATTAAGATGCGAGTTTTATTTAATTATTTTCTCTCTTGTTCTCTTTTATTTGTGTTGTTCTTCGTCTTTTTCTTTAGATGATTAACTAAAATTTTTCTTCTTTTATTTTCTGTTGCAGCACCAAAGTGCCTGAGGCAATACACCTACACACGCTCGTCCTCCATCCCAATCTATTCAAAGCCTCCCTCTTTATATCCTCCCAGAAACTTCCTATTTCCCTTAAATCTTTCTTTATGACATCCTCCCACCCTAACTGTGGACAACCTGCTTTCCATTTAGCTCTTGACAGTTGGCCAAAAAGGACAATCTGTCATCCTTCATCTGCAGAACATGCCCAAGCCATATCAACCTTTCTTTCATTATAGCCCCAGACATCAGGATTGAACAAAATTTTTCATACAGCCTACTGTTTGAAATACAGTCAGTCAGCCAGGTACCCAGAACAATTCATAGGAAATTTTCTCTGGAAAACATCTAGCAAATCTTCATTTGCTTTTTGGAGCACCCATGCTTTAGAACCCTATTTGACCACTGTGATTACTGTACCTTCCAATATTCTAATCTTGGTCTGCAGACTTATCTTCCTATCTTTCCAAACTTTTTTTTAACTGTGAAATAATTTCACAGTTTTTGTTTCCATTGATAATAATGAAAGTAAATTTGATAATCTGATTGACAAAACATCCTGCATATTGTAAAGTAAGAATATTGTTGTTATAGAATTTTTTGGTCTTGTACAAACCTATATCCTAGGGAACATCAGGGGGGGGTCCACTGGCAAGTGAAACAATTGAAACAACTACACCTTGTCCCTATGTCAGTAATGGAATTGGGTATGTATTTTTGTTATCATAAAATAAAACCCAGCAAGTAAAATTGGTAAAATAAGGTGTTTCCTGGGAAATATACGGTAAAATTGCTGTTGAAGAGTTGCCCTTAGCTAAAAGACCAGTTGTGCATTTTTTCAGCTTTTAGACTAATGAAATTGTTTTAAGATTTTGATTTTCCTAGGCTTGCAAAGGTAATATTCATCCTCTATTTCGGAAACCACTAGGTAGAAATTTTCTTAACATAAATGAATTCAAGTTTTGTTAAAATACTATTTAGTTTAGGGCACATAAATTTGATTAGCACTCATTTTATTTATTTTTAGTAAATAAGCTTTGATTTGCTTAGGGTTGAAGACAGGGGCTAATTTGGGCCCAATCCCCTGACACTTCAAGCTTCTTTGAATTTCTAGACACTCCCTAATCAAATTATCTAGCTTTTTTTTTTTTTTTTTTTTTTTTTTTTTAAAATCGTCCTCTCCCTTCCCAGGAATAACAAATTCATTTATGAGTTCCAATTTTCCTTCCTTTTTATAATATACCCTCTGCAAACACAATCATTCATCAGCAGCAAAAAAAAAGAAAAAAACTCTTGAGTGTGTCCCCTTCCATCTCAGCATAGGCATTAAAATAAACAATCATTTATTGTTTTGACAATGGACAGCTACATTGGTGCCACGTTTGTTTTACCAAGAGTATTTTTTTTTTGCCCAATGTGTTCATTGTACTTCTATCCTATAACCCTGTTAGAAACGCTTAGTGAAAACCACCAAGTGTGTCTTGGGGCTATAAGGCTGTCTGACTTAAAAAAAAAACATATCAGAACAACAGAATGTATTAAAGCAGAGGTGGTTATAATTTTTCAATGTTGGAATATTACCTGAAATAAAATTCTGCATGCAGTTAAAGATAATCTACATTCTTTAACCATATAATCAATTGAAGGGTTCAAGGGTTGTCATAAAGGGTTTGATTTGGGTGCAAAATTTGCTATGGGGCAGGGAGCAGACTGCCCCTCCCAGACCTCGGTTTGTAAGCAGAAAATACATGCTTACAATGTATTTTCAAATCTGTAGGGGGAATTGTCTTTTCTTCATTGAAAACACAAAAAGGCGTATGATCTATTATGACCAACTGACATTGCAATATTAGAATGTTTATCACCTAATGTGTCCACACTAAAGAAGCAACAGCAAAAAATGTTTTGTATAAAATGTAAATTTTTGTCTTGGGCCTTAAGCCTAGAACACACATAGCTTTTTTTTGACACTCCATTCAGAAGCTCAGTGGGCAAATGATAGCAGTACAAAATAAAATGCCCTTTGTTCAAGATCTTCAAAACTAAAAATCATGGACATGGACAGCATTTGTCAACTGTAGCTTATCAATACTTGCATGATTGATCTCAACTTATTATTAAGTTCTATTACTGTTACGTTCTTTTGTTATTGAAATTTATATTATTTTCAAATATTTATTTCATTAAAAAAATTTATTGAATTTTAAATTCTTTCATTATTAAATATTTAACTATCATTATTTTATTCAGATCTTTTGATCTACATGCTGAAGAGAATGAAACAATAAAGGATTACTTTTTTTATGATCACAATAAAATTTGGCAGTTTTTGTATATCACCACTGAAAACTAGAAAACTTTTCTAAATTCAAATCAGCACCATTTTCTTTGCAAATTAATACTGATTTACGAAATTGGTGCCAAAAAAAAGCCACGTGTGTTCTACGCTTTAGACTGGGTAACATTGCTACAGATCCACAGGCCAAATGATATTACTTTCTGTAATTTTTTTAGTGGAAAGATAACATAAACTGTTCATTAAAAGAGAATAAGCAAATGTAAATAATGTGATATGCTTAAGAGAAAGGGCTACTCAAATACCCATTTATCACTCAATCATAAGCATTTCACAACACAATTAATGAGAACAATTAACAATTATATTGCTTTCTTTCACCCTGCTCTATATACAGTAAAAATCACAATAACAATATCATATCCAAATCTTTTTCTCCCAGCCTTTGGCTAGTTTTGTGCTATGTTAACTACAAGATGTAATAAAATATGCAAATATTGGTAAAATGCATAAAATACCTGTGGGATATGTAAAATACCAATTTTACAGGGGTCCATAAAATTATGGTAAAATATGTAAAATACCCAATTTTACCAGTTATAACACTACTATCCAGGGATTAGAGGGGGGGTTGAGATGTAGTAAAACTAGAGGCGATTCTAATAGGATAGTCAAATTAGCCTACCCTAACAGATTTTAATGAAAGCAATGAAGTAGGCTAAGGACTTTGTTATTAGAGCATTTAGTAGCCTACAGAAGAGGGGAATATCCTAGACAAGCTACCAATTACTATAGGCTTAAGGGAATGTTTCCTTCACCTAATTTTAGCAGTGGCAATATTTAAAGGATGATAAACAGACCCTAAGAATAACCATAAGACATTTTTGGTGAAATTGAGCAGCAAAAATTGATCCTTTAAAAATGAGATTTTAAATTTAGTTAAAGTCTAGAATTGGGCCTCTTTAGAAGGAGATATGCTAGATCAAAAAGAGGGTAAAATTCTGAACAAGTTACTTTTTGTTATCTTGGAAAGTGGTTAGGTTAGAAAAATGGAACTTTCAGGGATGGATCTACAGGCCAAAGTATGTCCTGAGAAGGTATTTTGAAGTACCTAGGCCTACCTCCACTCCTTCTTGCTCTAGAGGGCAATGATATTTGATGGAAACCTAAAAGGAAACATTACAAAATAGATCAGTATCAGATCAGTACAAGAAAAGTACTTTCAGCTTCATAGCTTTGCTCAATCCCAATTTATGAAGTTTTAAAGATGTGCAAATACATTTCCTAAATTTAGAAGAAGAAAGAACCTATAGATATGGCTTAAAATTCTACCCAAATAACAGGAATTCCATTTCCAAAACTCAAACCAGAGAAAAAGAAAACAAAAACTGAAAATCAAGGTATAATATTGTTTTATCAAAACTCCAATAGGTCAGCCTTTAGACCTGTGAAATAGGCAAATTTCTAAGACTTAGAAATCAGAAGAGGGTTAACATAGTAACTTTGGTAATACCTTTATGGAGTACATTTTAGGCCCTGCATTCTTTACTGAAGTTTTATTTTCCTAACCTAACCACTTTCCAAGTAAAGCAGCTATAAAACTTCTCTTTCAAACCTTCTCCCAGTAATGGGTTAAATTGCATGGGGATGCAAAACACCATCGCGGGAGAATCCTCTATGGGAGGACAACTATGGAAGGGCGTAAGATCCAGACCTATGGACAAAAGCCTCTGCAAAGGGCTACCTCAACCTTTTCGGGGTACCCGCAATACTGTGGACCTTGCGGTCAACTCTATTCCCACTTGAGGAGTGGCGTCCCTTGAGGAAATTATAGCCTAGTAAACAACACACCATTTGCACGGGATTCTGACTAATGGACAATTTTTCTGGGCTTGGTATGTTTTGATGGGCGTCTTTGGGCTGAAAAACCTCTTCCTAGCTAATTTATCTATTATGGGTTACCTCCCCGTAGTAGCATAATATTTGTAGGCATGAATATACAATGAGTCGGAGGTAATAGGCTTGAGATTGTCTGTGCAGGATTTCGAATCTTGCTGATAGAAGAGCATCACCAAGTGCTGAAAACGATATTTTGACCAAGATGGACCCATGATCTCACAAAACCTCCATTCAACTGGAGGTCCCAGGGACTTCTTGCTGTCCGGTTCTAAGCCGGCTTAAGCACTTTGGTGTAGACTTGAGAAAATATGTGATCCCCATCCTGCACTGGTATCCGAGATCATTGCTTTTCCTGAGGCAAAAATAATTTCTCTGATTTAAAGAACATAAAAATTAGAACTTGGAATGTTACGACATTAAAAAATGACCATCGTATTGTCATTTTGACTGATGAATTCAGATGATTTGAACTGGACTTAATTGTAATTTAAGAAAGTCATATCCCAGAGGTAGGAAGCCTAAAATTAGTTGGTACAGAATTTGTTTACTCAGGCAGGAAAGATGCGGTATATAGACAGGGAGTAGGGCTCTTGGTGAATAAGGAAGCTGCTAAGTCTTGTTTAGGCTGGGAAGGTATTAATAATAGAATACTAATTGCTCATTTTATGACTAGAAAGTTCAGGGTATCAGTTATAGTAGTATACGCCTCTGTAGAACCAACTGATGGAGATATTAGTGACTCAGATGAATTTTACTTACAGTTACAGGAGCAAATAGACAGGGTCCCAGGTAGAAATATGATGTTATTACTGGGAGATTTTAACGCCCAGGTTGGTAGAAATAGGGACAGATGGTATCCCAGCCTAGGTAAATTTGGTGTAGGAAAGGAAAACAGTAATGGATACAGACTTTTGAAATTTTGTAGGCATAACAATCTGGTTATAACCAGTATAGTGTTTGGTCATAAAATGGCTCATAAGTTAACATGGTATTCACATGATGGTAAGACAGCAAACCTTATTGATTATGTTATAGTAAACCAAAGACTGGCAGGATCAATACAAGATACTAGGGTATATAGGAGTGCTATTATTGATGTTAAAAGTAAAGATCACCATCTAGTAGTGTCAATGGTTAATTTAAAGCTGAAATATTGGACAGGTAACTACCTCCCAGGAAGTTATGATGTTGGTAGACTCCAGGATGAGAATTTGAGAGAAACTTTCCAGGAACAGTTGAATACTAAACTTGAGAGTTTAAAATTTGATAATGTGGAAGATGGTTGGAATAATTTTAGGCAAAAAAAAATTTGTAAAGTTGCTGAAGGTGTCTTAGGGAAGAAACCTAGGACTGCAGCTAAGAATATTAGTGAAAAAGCTTTATGTTTAATAGAAAAGAGAAAGGACTTGTACAAGAATTATCTGAGTGATAGATCCAGTGAAAACAAAAGAAATGTAAAGAAAGTGGAGAAAGCATTAAAATGTGAACTAAGGAGGTGTGAATTGGAGGTCATGGATAAAATTGCCGAGGATCTGGAAGATGCAGCTAGACGGCATAATAGTAAAATATTGTACTGGTACATTAACAAATTGAGAGGGAGTAGTCAATCTGGACTTGGAACAGTTAAAGGGATGAATGGGGCTTCAATTATCGATAAGAAAAAAACTAAAGAGAAATGGGCCAAACATTTTGAGAATTTGCTTAACCAAGATAGAGTTGCAAAAAATATATATAGGAAAATCAAAAAGTTTATGATACCTTGGATGTGAAAGAAGATTTGTTTTGTGAGGAGGATTTAGCAACAGTACTAAAAGGATTAAAGAACAATAAGGCTCCTGATGCTGATAGAGTGGTCAATGAGTTTCTTAGATATGGTGGCTCTGAGATTAGAAATAAGTTGCTGAAGATTATGAATAAGATTTTTGAAAAAGGGGAAGTGGCTAACGATTTTAGGAAAGCCTTAATTAAGCCACTTTATAAGAAAGGAGATAAAAGTGAGTGTGGTAATTATCAAGGCATTAGTCTGGTCTCTGTAGGTAGTAAATTACTTAGTAATATGATACTTTTTAGACTGAGAGATGCTATAGATAAAGTTTTAAGAGAAGAGCAGTTCGGTTTTAGAAAAGGTAGAGGATGTGTCAACCAAATTTTCACTATTAGGCTAATAATTGAGAAGTGCCTGATTTTTCAAACACCTTTGGTCCTCAGTTTTATAGATTACGAGCAAGCGTTTGATCCTGTTGATACAAGAGCTTTAGTAAAGGTCTTATTTTTGTATGGTATACCAGACAAATACATTAAAGTGATTAGTGCTATGTACGAGAATAACACTGCTGTGGTTAAGGTAGAAAATGGGGTTAGCAGCTGGTTTTGTATTAAATCAGGAGTTAAGCAGGGTTGTGTTCTATCCTCCTTTGTATGGATTATTTTGATGGACTTTGTTTTAAGGAGCACAGGAAAGGCAATGGGAGACCATGGAATCAAATGGGGAGGAAAAAGTCTCCTGGACTTGGATTATGCTGATGACTTAAGCATCCTAGATGAAAGTGTGAGCAAAATGAATGAAGTTTTAGAGGTTTTGCAAGTTCAGGGTGCTAGAATTGGTTGAAAATTAATGTTAGGAAGACTAAGTCACTAAGGTTAGGAATAAGTGAAGATGAAAAGGTGACATTGGGTAATGAAAAGATTGATCCAGTGGGCAGCTTCACTTACCTTGGTAGTATTATTAGTAAAGATGGTGGGAGCAGTGAAGATGTTAAATATAGAATAGCCAAGGCTCAGGGTGTTTTTTCACAGTTAAAAAGAGTCTGGAAGAATAGGAAGATAAGTCTGCAAACCTAGATTAGAATATTAGAAGCTACAGTGATGACAGTGGTATAAATATGGCTCTGAAGCATGGACGCTCTGAAAAGCAGATGAAGAATTGCTAAATGTTTTCCAGAGAAATTGCTTAAGGATTGTTCTGGGTACCCGGCTGACTGACCATATTTTACACAATAGGCTATACAAAAAATGTGGTTCAAAACCGCTCTCTAGGGCTATAATGAAAGAAAGGTTGAGGTGGCTAGGGCATGTTGTGTGGATGAAGGATGACAGATTGCCAAAGATTGTTCTTTTCAGCCAACCATCTAGGGCTAAAAGGAAAGCAGGTTGTCCCCGTCTGGGGTGGGAGGACGTCATAAAGAAAGATTTAAAGGAAATGGGAACTTTATGGGCAGGTGTAAAAAGGGAGGCTTTGAATAGATTGGGGTGGAGGAGGAGCATGCGTAGCTGTGTTGGCTTCAGGCGGCTTGGGGCTGCAGTGAGTTGTTAGTAGTAGTAGTTTCTATGCTATAAAAAATGGCCCATCTAGAATTTTACCCAAAAATAGATAAAAAGGAAAAAAACAAGGAAGTATGATTTATCAAAGCTATACAAGGCCATTAGAGGGGGCTAGGGATGAATTGTCAAAAAAGCAAACCAATCCATGGAAATAACCTAAGCATAAAATTCACAACATAAACTGTTTCTCTTTTTGTTCTAGCATGGCTGCTTCTGAAGAGGTTTAATTCTAGACCTTTACCTCATATTCTATAGGCTACTACTAAGACTGGCTGGCTATGGTGAAGTTCTGCTCCTGATATACCAAATAGAACCATTTCTTTAGCTATGGGGTAGGATATCCAGTAGCTGGACAGCTAATTACTACTAAAACAATCAAATCTTTATCATACCACCTAGAAAGGGGATTTTTTTTCCCTTTTAGATTTGTCAAAATCTTATTACTAAGTATTTGATGAGCTTCATTATTTTAAACAAATACAACCCTCATTATTTCAAATATACAGTAAAATTCTAGTTTAGCTACTTAGTGCTATCTTGGAAATGGGTTTGGTTAGGAACATGAAACTTTGAGTGATGATTCCAGGGCCAGAAACATACTATGGGAAGGTATTGTTGAACTTCTATGTTTAAATGTTAGCTCTCTTCTAATTTACAAGTCTTTGAAATTTGCCTACTTGAAAGGTCCTACTTGTAACCTGTTGAAATTTTGACAAAACAACTTTTTACCTTGATTTTCAGTTATCAGTTTCTTTTTCTCTGGTTTTAGTTCTGAAAATACAATTCCTGTTATTTGAATAGAATTTTAAGCCATATGAATCTTTTTTTTTCTAAATTTAAGAAATGTATTTGCAGATCTTTGAAATCTCATAAATTGGGAATGGGCAAAGTTATGAAGCTGATAAGTTTTGTTGTAATCTACTGCATTTAAGCAGAATATATATGTTGCAAGGATTCACTTTTACAGCATGAAGATTTCATCAAAAGTCACAGCTCTAGATGAAGAAGGAGAAGAGGTAGGTACTTCAAAATACCTTCCTGGGGCATACTTTAGTCTGCAGACCCATCCTCGAAAGTTTCATTTTCCCAACCAAACCCCTTTTCAAGATAGCAAAAAGTAGCTAAACTAGAATTTTACTAAATATAATTCAAGACAAGAGCGGACCATAATCATGGGCTTGATTTAAAGTTTGAGCCTAATCTTGGGAAATGCTGTCTATCTTGGACACAGGATCATAAAGTTAATTAGAACATATTCAAGTCATAGACAGATAAAATATAAGACATGTATTGTAGAATAGAATAATTGTATTTAAATAGGCTAGGCTAACTTTAGTCTAAACTCAAATGTTAAAAACAGAAGCTTTCAAAGATTGTAGGCTAGTCAGCCAATTTTAATGTATATGAAAGATGCTTTTTAATTGGGATTTCTATTCAGGATAAGGTACTGACCAAGGATAAAATTCTACTTTAGCTACTTTTGGCTATCATGGAAAGGGGTTAGGTTAGGAGAATGCAACTTTCAGGGATGGGTCTACAGGCTAAAGTATGTCCCAGGAAGGTATTTTGAAGTACCTATCCCCACTCCTTCTCCCTCTAGAGGGTCCTGAAATTTCCCTACATGACAGGTCTATATCTTTTGAGATTTTGACTAAACACCATTTTACCTTAATTTTCAGTTAGCCTATCAGTTTCTTTTTCTCTGGCTTTAGTTCTGAAAATGCAATTCCTGTTATTTGAGCAAAATTTTAAGCCATATTAATGGGTTTTTTTTCTTCAAAATTTAGGAAATTTATTTGCAAATTTTTAAAACCTTATAGGCTAAATTGGAATTGAGCAAAGTTGTAAAGCTGAAAATAATTTTGTTGTACTTCATTTAAGCAGAAGATCTATTTTGCAAGGTTTCACTTTTATAACACACATATTTCTAAAGGTCTTCAAAGGTCAGGGCCCTCTAGAGGAAGGAGTGGAGGTAGGTAGGCCTACTTACAAATCTTGAAATTAGCCAACCATTATTTTAAGCATAGGAGTCCAGCTGAACATAAGGAAACATATTAAGAAAACAATTCTTACTCCATAATATGCAAAATAATTTAGCTAGCCAGACAAAACAGCTTCTTTATGATCAGCACACGCTCTGGTCTGTTCTCATAGTCGCGGAGCGCATCGGTAACAAAAACCTTAGCATTCAGCGTCCGCTCTTCTGTACGCGCTTGAAGGCTAGTCATTAGCAGAGCTGACCGAGAAAATCCTCTCTATACGTCTGCACTTCCATGAAAAAGCGAGAGAGCTGCCCGGACGATCCGACCTAAGGCCTGATATTTGGTTTCACCAAATGGTGTCTTCAGTTCCAGGATCTTTTGCCAATAGCTGTCGATTAGAGGATTCTCCGTAGGTGGCGGCACGGGATCTAACTGTAATAACAACCATTCTCCCTAGACTTGCTCGATGTCCGTCTGGAATGGAAGTTCTCTCGCGATGCACAGGATATCACTGCAACTCGCTCTTTGGCAATCTGAACTGGGAGGGCTTAGGCAGGCAAGGCTTCGGAAAAACTCGTTGTTCACAGGGCATTTTGTCAGCAGGTACTGTACAGCAGCTTTGATATTCTTCCTGATCCTCAGGGAAAAAAATTTCCTGTCTTTCAGAATAACTTTCGAAGAATCCAGGGCAGCCAGGACCCTTTCATTACACAAGGGTTGCTGTAGGTAAACATCTGCAGTACTATCTAAGCCTTCAAAACCACCGAGGATCCGGAGATTGACATCATCAGCCGGCATAATCTGCCCCAAAAGAACTGTGCAAAACCGTCTCAGCTCAAAGTGCACCATATGAATTAACGGCTCCTGTCGTTGAAATACACCAGTAAAAGCGGTGAAAGTTGCTGCAGAACTTACAATGAACTCAATTTCTGCTTTAATTGTTTGCTTTTTTAGCCAACTTACAATTTACAAATATTTTGCATTTGACATCAGGTACTTCAGAATATTTTTCTTTGGCACAAATTCTAGGAAAAATTCTCTCAATGCAGGCCACTGTTCAATCAAGCGGCTTGCTGCTTCCCTTATGGTGAGCCATCTTGTGGGGACGTGCTTGACAAACTTATGCTGAGGAACTTTAACTTTCCGTTGGCACTGGCTGAAATCGTCAGAACGACCTGGCCATCCGCTGAAAAAGTGGTTCACAGCGATGATCATATCAGAGCACTCCTCCCCGAGTTCTTGTAGCCCTTTCAGGAATGCATTATGCACTGCATGAATGTTGCAGGTTCCGATATTCAATAGGCCTTTTGAATACCTTTTTCTCTTTTCTGAGTCTATGATTGACCACACTTTCTTATTGACAGCTGGGCCATCACTTGCAAGCATCAGCAATCTCTCAAGTGAAAGTCCTTCATCTTCAATACTCTGCAGGATTTTCTTACTCAGATCTTCACTGGTTGCATGTCCCATATAATATGTCCGAAGATGCCGAGTAACCACTTGTTTCCGCTCTTTTGACCAGTATCGAACTCTTATTTGAAGCTCCTTTACCCCACCATTGTTCGTTGTTTCATTATATTCCAGTATAAAGTCAGATTTCTGGATGTCTTCGACTAGAATTTCTCGAAAGTATGGATAAATAGCCTCCGTCAACTATTATGTCATTTTTTTAGCATTTAACAAGAAGCTTTCTGGTACAGCATCAGGGAACATTGTTCGGAACGCCTCGGCAATATGAACACACGAAGCTACAGAAAAAGAACTAGCAATAGTCTGTAAAACCCAAACTATCTCCGCCCTTGACGCTGCATCTCGCTTGCAGAGCATTTCCAGATTCTTTCGTGGTACGCTATCGCCACTCTGTGATTTAGGGTGGTTTCCGGTTGAAGCTGATGCAGCGAGTCTCAACTGACGCTGGTTTAACATGGCAGAAGCATTCTTTTTGTGATCTTGTGCGGCTGCATGTTGAAGAAGGGCCTGGAACCCTTTCTGGCAACTGAGTGTCTTTTTTACAAACTTTACAATAGAACGAGCTGTTATTGTCACTCCCTTTTGTGCACCACTCTTTCACTTTATGCCCAGCGTCGTCTTTCCTACTGAGCCAGCTGTCCAAAAATTTTGTCTTGCCCATTATTTACAGCGACCTGAAATAGGAATGAGTTTTAGGACGGAATTCGAAAACACATAAAGCTAATACAAACTGACAAAACAAATGAAAACACGAATTTAATCTTACATTTTGACGTCCTCAGACCTGTGGGAATGCATGCCTTTTTCAGGAAATGGTCTAAAATCAAAGAAACTGGCTAACACTGAAAACATACAGAAGGAATCTCGGCCTAACTGTCTATTTGCTAAGCAGCCAGGCAAGAATGGATGCTAAGTGAACCAACGGCCTGAAAAGAACCATAGGCAGTTATGGTACGGTGAAATTAATTCAATCAATCATCTAATTTGCAAGAGCCTAGATTTTAACACACTAACCACGTTTATCACAGCCATAGACATCATGCGTCTTGAAATACAGTCCAAACTATCAAAAAAGACTTACCTTTTTTTTTTATGAATTATGCCACAGTCGACAGTCAACTATAACATACTGTTCCACCAAAGAAATTAGGTTCGAAACGTCGAAAAAAGTGACTTTAGTGACAAAATGACAGAAATAGTGACAAAAAGTGACAGGTCCAAAAAAAAGTGACAAAAGTGACTGCGGCCGATCCCTGGAGTTCTTCAATTCAATATACACTGAAACAGTGGATTTATTAATAAGAGCTTGAGTATACTGAGTAGGCAAATTTAATTCTTCTATCAATCCAACGAAAACTGCTTTAAATCAAATACTAATCTTTTAAATTTGTGTTCATATATTGTAAAATATTTATCATCATAAAGCCCATGTTTTTAAAGTTATATAATATTACCAAATAAAACATTAAATGTAAAAAAAAATTTCAAAATTTGCCAGACACGGCCCTGTGTAGAGCTTTTACTTTTGTCTGCAGGGAATTTTCCAGGGTTAATTTTCAGCGAAGAAATAATTGTACGTGAGAATTTTCCGGAGAGGGAATTTCACACGAAAGGAATTTTCCGGGGAAAGAAACGATCAAAAATTAAAATAAAAAACAAGTTTTTGAACTGTAAGTGCCAGCGTTAAAACATTTAAAATTTTCCTAAATGGGAATTCTTGAGATATATATTTGAGAATTCTTGAGCGTGCTTCAATTCTTGACAACGTGCATGCACATAATTTCTTTTGATTTAGTTCAAAATTTTCCTCAATATTGTAATTGTAGTAGTGTGGTAGTAGTAGTAGCAGTGGTAGCATACACATATCCCCTTTTTGTCATTCATGAGTTACGCCCTTCTGACAATCCGTATACGCATAACGCGTTTTGATTTAGTTCAGCACTCTCCTCAAAATTCTCTGAAAGGCTCACCAGCATTCCCTTCGTCTTTTTTGAAAATAAAGTTCAAACATGCATACTTTTCTCAATAACATATACAATATGTTAGCAATTAACGAATTGCCTAACATACAGGCCTTAACCTGAGGACTGTGGGGAGGTTAACATCCAAAAAGATATAATCACTGGATGTTTCAATAATTCTGAACAAAATAGTTAAAATTTTGATTTGTTTTGGGGAATGATAGGCTTGCGGGAGAGGGGCTGGTTCCGACTTCCAATCAAATGAGCTCCATCCGATCCGAAGTTTATACGACAATCTGATCCATAAAAACCATACATGCCCAGGGAATAACTTACAACCCTTGCCCCTGGGCTCTGGAGGATTCTGTCCACCCTGAAGCCATTGTTTTATGCTCTTTGGACTATTGTAAACAAAATGGCTATATTACAATTTTGATCGGATGCATTTGGGGAAAACAGGGCGTCAGGGAAGGGGGGGGGGCTAGTTACCCTCCATCAATTTTGACTCTTAAAAGGGAACTAGAACAATACATTTCCAATCAAATGAGCTTCCCCTAAAGTTCACACAACCACCCCTTCCATAAAATACTTATATGCCCCCTGAACATGACTTACAACCCTGGCTCCCAGACTCTCGGGGGGTTGGGTCAACCCCAAACGCCTTGTTATGTGATCTGTGGACTGCTTTTGAACACATGGCTATATCAAAATTTTCATCAGATGCATTTGAGGAAAATAGACCGTAAGGGGGAGGGGGGCTAGTTGCCGTATGATCATTTTGACTCTTAAAAAGAGCACTAGAATTTATTATTTCCAATCCAATGAGCCTCCTCCGAACTTTATACCACCAACCGTTCCATTTAAACCTTATATGTCCCCGTAGCATAGCTTACAATCCTTGCCCTGAGGGCTGTGGGGGGTTGTCATCTCAAATACACAATAACTTGACCTTTCAACTACGCTGAAGAAAATGGCTATCTCTGAAATTTCAGCGGATGTGTTTGGGGGAATGATGGGCGTGGGTAGCTGCCCTCCGATCACTTTGACTCTTAAAAAAGGCACTAGAATTTCTGATTACCGATCCAATAAGCCTCCTCTGAAGCTTATACAACCATCATTTCGATAAAAAACCTTATATACCCCCAGGGCATAACTTACAACCCTTGCCCTGAGGGATGTGGAGGGGGGGGGGGGTTGTCCTTCTCAAAGACATAATCTCCGGACCTTTAACTACATTGAAAAAAATGGTTATCTCAAATTTTGATTGGATGTGTTTGGGGGAATGATAGAGGTAGGGGAGTGTAGCTGCCCTCCAGTCACTTTGACTCTTAAAAAGGACACTACAACTTCTGATTATAAATCCAATAAACCCACTCCGAAACTTATATACGACACACCATTCTATAAAAACCCTATATACCTGCAGGTCATAACCTACAACTCTTGCCCTGAGGGCTGGGGGTTGTCATCCTCAGACACAATTTCCGGACCTTTCAACTACGCTGAACAAAATGACAATCTTGAAATTTCGATTGGATCTGTTTGGGTAAACGATGGGCGTGGGGGGGGACTGGTTGCCCTCCAATAACTTTCAACAATTAAAAAGGGCACTAGTCATCTTAATTTGAAATCGAAGGAGCTCTTACAACAACTCCTTCTACGCGAAGTGCCCTGGTCTATTAAAAAAAAAAACAAAAAAAACCCTATGTCTTCCCAAGGCTAGAACATAATTTGCACTTTACTGAAAAAATATAAATGTTTTTACTTTCTTAGCTTTAATAAATCAAATAATATTAACATTTTGATTACTCAATATCAGTATATCTGTATTAAACTGACAATTCACACTCATTTGTAATTTTTTCAGTAAAGTGCAAATTATTTTCTGGCCTTAGGAAGGCATAGGGGTTTTGAGCCCCACTCATGTTAATTTCTGCTCGTTTTGAGTTTGACTCGGTTATCTATTGTAATTTCTGTTCCTTTTGGGTTTCATTTATTTATCGATGCTGATTTGTGGTAGTTTCAAGCTGGTAGATTATTTGATTTTATTTTTTGCCCATTTTTGGTTTAATGGAGTTCTTCGCGTTTCTTTGAAAAACTTATTTTGTGGAAAGTTTTTTTTAATTAATTTCTGTTCGTTTTATATTGATTTAGTCTTTTCAGAGAAAAAGAAAACAATACTTTAAATCTTTTCTTTTTTTAAGACTTTATAGTTTGGCCAGCTATTTGTATGCTGGAGAAAAATTTTCAGCAATACCTCCTCTAGTTGACCTGAAATAGAAAACTCGATACCACTCGCAAAAAAATCTGTTTACTTTCTTTGATAGCTTGGACACACTTACGATATTTTGATTTGGTTGAATTTTAAGAGCAGAAGTAGCACCGAAAGTTTGAATATAATACCCTCAGTTGTTCTTGGGATACTGCTGAGATGCCTTATTGGGAATTAGCATTAACACAATGCATTTTGATTTAATATTAAGGCAACATTTAGTTTGTAAACATAATGGGCAAGTGGGAGGGGGACTAGTTGCCCTCCAATCACTTTCGACTATTATAAAGGGCATTAGCCCTCTCTATTTTCAATCGAATGAGCCCTTTTCGAAGTTCCTACGACAGCTACGACGATACGAACTGCCCTAGTCTAAAAAAAAATAAATAATAATAATAATACATTGTACCCAGATCGATCTTTACTATAAAAATGTCAAGCCTTCTAATCATTTTCGACAATTAAAAAGGGCACTAACCCTTTCAATTTCCAATCGAATGAGCCCTTTTTTAGTTTCTACGACAAAACTTTCTATAAACACCTTATATGCCCCCAGAGCATAAATTAAAACCCTTGCCCTGAGGGCTGTGAGGAAGTTGTCATTCTCAAAGACCTAATTTCCAAAACTTTCAACTACGTTAAACAAAACGACTATCTCAAAATTTTGATTGGATGTGTTTGGGGAAATGGTGGGTGTGAGGTGTTTTAGTTGCTCTTCAATTACTTTACTTTCGACTATTAAAAAGGGCACTAGCCCTTTCAATTTCCAATCAAATGAGCCCTTTTGAAGTTTCTCCGATGAAACTTTCTATAAAAGCCTTATATGCCCGAGGGCATAACTTAAAACCTTTGCCCTGAGGGTTGTGAGGAGGGAGTGTTGTCATTTTCAGAGACCCAATTTCCAGAACTTTCAACTACGTTGAACAAAATGAATATTTCAACATTTTGATTGGATGTGTTTGGGAAAATGGTGGGCGTGAGACGGCGGTTAGTTGCTCTTGAATCACTTTCGACTATTAAAAAGAGTTCTATCCCTTTCAATTTCAAATCAAACGGGCCCTTTTTGAAGTTTCTACGTCAAGTCTTTTTATAGAAACCTCACATGCCCCCAGGGCATAACTTACAACCCTTGCCGTGAGGGGTGTGAGGGGGGGGGTGTCATCCACAAAGATATAATTTCCAGAACTTTCAACTACGTAGAAAAATGGCTACCTCAAAGTTTTGATTGTATGTGTTTGGGGAATTACTTTCGACTATTAAAAAAGGCACTAGCCATTTCACTTTCCAATCGAATAAGCCCTTTTTGAAGTTTCTACGACAACGCTTTCTATAAAAATCTTATATGCCAGGGCATAACTTACAACCCTTGCCCTGAGGGCTGTGGGTGGGGGGAGTTGTCATCCTTAAAGACCTAATTTCCAAAACTTTCAACTACGTTGAATAAAATGGCTATCTAAAATTTTGATTGGATGTGTGTGTGAAAGAAGGGGGCGTGAGAGGGGGGTTAGTTGTCCTCCAATCACTTTGGACTATTAAAAAGGGCACTATCCCTTGAATTTCCAATCGAATACACCCTTTTTCAAGTTTCTACGACAAAGCTTTCAATAAAACCCTGTAAGCCCTTAGGGCATAACTTGTAACCCTTGCCCTGAGGGCTCTGAGGGAGAGGGGTTGTAATCCTCAAAAACCTGATTTCCAGAACTTACAACTACGTTGAACAAAATGGCTATCACAAAATTTTGACTGGATGTGTTTGGATAAATGGTGGGCGTGAGAGGGGGGGGGGGTTAGTGGCCCTCCAATCACTTTCGACTATTAAAAATGGCACTAGCCCTTTGAATTTCCAATCGAATGAGCTCTTTTCAAGTTTCTACGACAAGCTTTCAATAAAAACCCTATAGGCCCCCAGGGCATAACTTGTAACCCTTGCCCTGAGGGCTCTGAGGTAGAGGGGTTGTCATCCTTAAAGAACTAATTTCCAGAACTTACAACTACGTTGAACAAAATGGCTATCTCAAAATTTTGATTGGATAAATGGTGGGCGTGAGAGGGGGGTTAGTTGCCCTCCAATCACTTTCGACTATTAAAAATGGCACTAGCCCTTTGAATTTCCAATCGTGTGAGCCCTTTTCAAGTTTCTACGACAAAGCTTTCAATGAAAACCTTGAATGCCCCCAGGGAATACCTTATAACACTTGCCCTGAAGACTGTGGGGGGAGTGTCCTGCTCAAAGGTATAATTTCCAGAACTTTCAACTACATTGAACAAAATGGCTATCTAAAAATTTTGATTGGATGTGTTTGGAGAAATGGTGTGGGTGGAGGGGTTTTTAGTTGCCTTCCAACCACTTTCGACTATTAAAAAGGGTACTAGCCATTTCACTTTCCAATCGAATGAGCCCTTTTTGAAGTTTCTACAAAAATCTTTTATGCCCCCAGGGCATAACTTACAACCCTTGCCCTGAGGAATGTGTGTGTGTGTGTGTGTGGGGGGGGGGGTTGTCATCCTCAAAGACCTAATTTCCAGAACTTTCAACTACGTTGAACTAAATGTCTATCTCAAAATTTTTGATTGGATGTGTTTGGGGAAAAAGTGGGCGTGAGAGGGGGGTTATTTGCCCTCCAATCTCTTTCGACTAATTAAAAGGGCACTAGCCCTTTGAATTTCCAACCGAATGAGCCTTTTTTGAAGTTTCTACGACAACGCTTTCTACAAAAACCATATGTCCCCAGGGCATAACTTACAACCCTTGCCCTGAGGGCTGTGGGGGAGTATCCTCCTCAAAAACATAATTTCTATCTGGAAATCAACTACGCTGAACAAAATGACTATCTCAAAATTTTGATTGGATGTGTTTCGGGAAGTAATGGGCGTGGAAGGGGTGTTAGTTGCCTTCCGATCACTTTCGACTATTAAAAAGGGCACAACCACTTTAAATTCCAATTGAATGAGCCTTTTTCAAAGTTTCTACGACAACTTCTTCGATACAAAGTGCCCTGGTCTAAAGGAAAAAAAATAATAAATAATACATTGTGCCAACATCGTTCTTATATGCCCCCGGGCATAACTTAAAACTCTTGTCCTGAGGGCTGTGGCAGTGTCCTCTTCAAAACATAATTTCTATCTGAAAATCAACTACGCTGAACAAAATGGCTATCTCAAAATTTTGATTGGATGTGTTTGGGGAAATGGTAAGCGTGGAAGGGATGTTAGTTGCCTTCCAGTCACTTTTTACTATTAAAGAGCGCACTAGCCATTTCAGTTTCCAATGGAATGAGCCCTTTTCTAAGTTTCTACGACAACTCCTTTGATACGAAGTGCTCTGGTATGGAAACCCAAAACAATAAATAATAATACATTATGCCAACATCGTTCTTTACTAAGGCAGCGCGATTGCGCTGCCTATGATTCCAAATACACAAGATTCATTAAGTTTAGTATCAACCATCAAAAGCTACGAGAAAATTTCCTGTGTTTGAAAAAAGGGAAATACTCCCAAAAAAGATCGCGGATGAATTGTGATTAGTTTCCGTGTGAGGGGAGGGCTCACTCACACGGAAACTAAAATTCTATTGCCCTTTTTAAGGAACCAAAATGATTAGCCGTCATTTTGGGACTTCAGAAACCATCCAGCGCTGCTAGGAAGAGTGGGGAAAACGGCTCCATCGGTGTGTAGCTGCCCAAGGGAACAACTTGAAGGGGATAACATTACATTGATATGCAAATTTAATAAAATCAGTCCCATTTCTTTGCTACCGCACCTCGCATATAAATATGAATATATATATATATGACAACATTGTAGAAAAAAATAATAATACAAAAATACCAAATAAACCCTAGTGGGCAGCCCATGCGACAAATTGACCTAAATGAAAGTTATCAAGGCATGGACTAATAATTGATAGATGGAAAACCTAAGACTCAAAACCAAGCTTCATATAATCAACCAAACAAAATTAGGGATAATTTAAAGAGGAATCCTTTAATATTTAACATTCTTTTTTCAAGCAAGTATTATATTACTGATCTAAATTGATAACTTTCTGAAATTTCAAAATTGTCGTGTGAGCTTGACTCCACATACAAGTTCTAAATTAAGAAGAAGTATTTTTCAAGCTAATATATTGCATACTGGTCGTATCACTTACACAAAACAAGCAGAGATAAAAGAAACAAAAGAAAAAGAGCATTTAATACAAGAGAGGGGCCATAGAATCAAAATAAAATCTATTGCAGTAAAACTTATTCAGAATTGGAATACAAAAAATCGATTTTTGTCGTTTCATCAGATCACTAGGGCATTTTCATTCCCACAAACTTCAAGAGTACAGAAGGCCAGAAATTGAAGCACCGATGGGTCATAGCGCCTCTAATGGAAAACTAAATAGTATCAATAGAACTAGTGCAAAAGCTCAGTTGCTGAAGTTTGAAACAACTTTTTTAGGTTACATGTCAATATTACGCACAAGTCTCAGCATTACCACTATTTCAGACATTTTCTGCAAAGTATGAAGAACTCTACTACTGAGGCTAAAATATAGTGATATTTTAGTCCAAATTATCCAGACTATTTGTTTTATACATTTTCAATGTTTGAGACATTCAAAAAGTAAGTATTGAGCCACGTGACTGAGCTTTTACCTTAATCGTAGTTCTTTAGGATGTTTATGACGCAAAAATAGCTTACGACATAAGTTAATTACTGACTATAACAATGATATATCACTAGTTTGATAATAGTCACATCAATACTTTCAAGACACCTCCTTAAGGTTATGGGGTCATATTTGGTTAGATCAGGTGAGGATATTACTATTTAAATAGGACCGAAAAATAACTGTGCACAAAACAAGTTAAAAACCAGTGTTGAAAAAAAAAGAATAGCCCCAACACCGAAATCACTAAAATTACATAGAACAATAATAAAATACAACTATGCCAAAACTGATAAATTTTTATCAAACGGCTCGCGAGAGAGAAAACGGAACGAGTGCTCATTATGACGGTGTTGCCAACTCGCACAAATCTCATTTAAGGAAGACTCATTGACAACTTTGGTACGCAACTTTTCAAGATATGTGAATACATATCAACAATCCTACAACCAAGAAGAATAATTGCACGGAAACATGACTCATAGAATTTGAAAATGGCACATAGATGAATCACTTTTCTCCAAAGGTTAAGAGTGTGGGAACGTATTTGAGTATCACATCTGACAAAAACGGCAGAATTATACACAATGCATTGAAATGAAGAAAAAAAAGCCGTATGAATCTTTCTTTTTTTTAAGAAAAAGAAGCTGCTAAAGATGACTAGTGATTGGTCAAAACCAAAATATGGAATGCAAAAAAAAGAAGCTATATATATATATATATATATATATATATATATATATATATATATATATATATATATATATATGTATATATGTATATATATTATGGTATAGATTTTAAGCTTTTGATTACGAAGGCCGATTTTCAAATCATAGGCTTGGCAAACATGAACAATGGATCAAAATTCTAGTTTTCTCTTGAATATTTTTTGTTTGAAATGGTTTTTAATCTTTTCATACAAAAAAAGGATAAATACCAAGCCCTGTGACGTATCACCGTTCTTTCTGGCACAGCAAATCTCACGTAAAAAAAGAAGAAAAAGCGAAAAAAAAAAATCCAAAAAGAGATTATGAGAAACAAAATTAGATACAAAGATAAACGAAAGAATTAGACTCAAACGTCATCAATGACCGTTTTCTGGTATCTAAACATAAAGAGACTCAATGTGATTTTCCCCAATAGGCAGGACATAGCCTCCGTGCTAACTTTAATAAGCAAGACAACCCCTGTGTACACCTGAAAAAAAAAAAAAAAAAACAGTGACAAACTCCCATCCTCCCACCTCATGTAAATCGGTAAACACGGGGAAATAGGCAAAATTTAAATTTTAATCCAAATTCTAATTATAACACACCCGTGGACTTAGTACTACTGATCTGTATTCTGGTTTCAGGTGTTTACAGACCTTGTTTCTGGTGTTAAAAGACCTGGATTCTAGCATTAATCTAGTGTACGAACTTTCAACGGCAGTCTTTGTAAACTTTGACCACAATTATTTTCTCTGTATATTGATCCATTTTTGAACTACTTTAAAATCATTTAATAATCCATAATTTTACAGAAGCCGAAGCAGCAAGTTTAAAAAAAGGTCTAAAGCACAATCCCTTCACGCCAAATTACCTAGAAAACAGTATTTTGTGAAATTTATATTTTTTGGTTAGTGGTGAGTAGAAAAATATCAGAAATAGTTAAATTGCTAGATACATCTTTTATTGTTAACTAAATCAATCAGCGAATTTAATTAGAAAAAAAAATAAAAGATTCAAACATGACAGTTGTCCTTAAGAAAAAAGAAGTTTTTGAAGAATGCTGCCGAAAATAGTAGCCATTATAACGTATTTTAGAAAAGCAATTTATTTTTCTATCTTTATTCTTTTTCAAAATATCCAATTTTGGAAGACGAAAAATCTATCCACAAACACTATAAAAAAGAACTAAAAAGTGTTTATTACATTTAAAAGGCATATTAGGGGATCTCAAATATGGTCCTTGAAATGAAAGATTTAATTTTTTATTCATATAGGCACAACTGAATAACAATAGGAGAAAAACTCAGGTACGTAGGGGAAATAAAAGCCCAAAACACACCTCTACATTCTCATTAAAGAGTTTTGTGAGCTTATTTAAATTCACGCAGTAAAGACTAGTTATTCTTCAGAAAACATTGCTGGACGCCAGCGGCCTGTTGTCATTAAGGTATTGATCAATTCTTGTTTGGTCAACATAGGAATGAAACACGAATAAATGAATTTTTATTGGAATTTGTTCATCCTGGCTTTCCAATGAGTGTAAGGCAAAATATACATATAATTCTGAATTGCTACTCAGTCCTCCATTGACCATTAAAAGCAAATGTTTTATACCATCCTTTCGTATTCAGAAACTATCATTAAAAAAAGAGATAAATTGTTTTGAAAAACATTTGAAAATGTTTTCTGTGCCATTATACCAACGCTTTACCTTCTTGCTAATTTATTTTGGAAGCGCGTCTGATTTGATTTCTAAATATATTTTGACCCAAGTTATTTTAGATTAGAAAAGAACACAACATTAAATTGTTAGTCAAGTAATAATCATAGTCATATATATATATATATATATATATATATATGTTTAAATGAGAAACCAAGCTATAATACTAAAAAAAATAATAAAAAAATCGAAATTTTAGAATTTGGAATAACATTTGATCCTAGTAGATTGAACAAGCGGGGGGGGGGGGGCAAGATATAAAACTACTAATTAGGACAGTTATTCAAAGTGCCATTTCACAACTGAACGAAACGAATCAACAGTGGGGTATAAGAACTCAAAGAACTAAAAGGCAATTTGAAATGCTTAAAATCTTCCTGCTAAAAAAAGGTGAAGTTTTTATAAGATTGAGCTCTTGTTTATTTTATTAGCAGCAGAGCATGTTGGACAACGATAGGCAAGTAAAATAAAAAATATAGCACAACGCGTATTGGCTTATGAGAATTGGAAACCAACTAACTGCATCTGTGTGATGAGAAATACTTGCTTCAGGTACCCTTTTTATAGCGGAACGATTATTTTTAGTACTGAATATTAGCGATTGGCTGGGAGTTCCGGAAACATTCCGATAGTATAGGTACGGTCTCAATCATTCTCCCCCCCCCCAAATGAACCTCACTGATATTTAAAAAGTTTAATTTACGTTTTCCCTATTGAAATCTAGGTTAATTACTATGATAGCTTTCCTTAGTATTAGAAATGAAATTCTAGATAAGATTAATTGAGCATATGACAAGAAAAGAATCAAATAAAATAAGCTGTAATAACAATAGGAATAATAATAAAACACTAATTGCAAAATAAAAACGATAAATAGCAACAAAAATAGCTAAAAAATAAAATATTTTCCAGAAACATTTCTGATGATCAGCAATCAAATTCTTTATATTTGAATTTCAATTTGGGTGCATTGTCCCTTACCATCTATGCATTCTTAAAAACGAATGTATAAATAATAAAATAATAAACAAAACTTCAATAAAATCTTTGCTACAATCTTATTTTCTTATAGGAAAATAAATCATGTACAAATTTACAGCATTAGGGCCAGAACTTATGTAATCGATACCCCCTCAAAAACACTGAAACTATTTGTGCCAAAATTTAAGTTGCTTAAAAGTTTGATTTGACCATACCCAAGCAATCCTGATAAAAAAAAAAAAAAAAAAAATAAAAAAAGTAAAAAAAAAAAAAAAAGCAAGGTGGAGACGAAAAAACACAAAACAGCCTTTTTTATGTGTGAGATATCGTTTAGTAAATGTCCAAGGGATCAGTTTTGTAGCTAAGGGATAATGGGAAAGGGCTGTCCCCGGGCGCGAAAAACAACATTGTACCCGGGCGCCGGCAACTCTAGCTACATTTGTGTAAGAGATGTAAGAGAAATTTGACGTATACAAGAATATTTAATGGTTACTGAACTATTTTGTCAATCAAGTGTCCGGCCGACTTCGGAAACTTACTTCTTTGGATGGAGGCTCATGAATTTCTTAAAACAAATGAGCTTTGAGGGGAATTACCCAATTAGGTGATTCTTAACATTACCAGTCGTTCTGATGGAAAATTGGGAATATCCAACGGGATTGGGAATAATAACG
Organism: Artemia sp. Qi Xiang Cuo; assembly: GCF_049724085.1. Taxonomy (NCBI): domain Eukaryota; kingdom Metazoa; phylum Arthropoda; class Branchiopoda; order Anostraca; family Artemiidae; genus Artemia; species Artemia sp. Qi Xiang Cuo. The sequence goes on along the minus strand of NC_142796.1, from coordinate 71,110,974 downwards.
AAAATAATTTTGATTTGGTTTTGTGAAAACTCCACTAGTGAAAACTCAAAATCATACATTTAGCAAACAAAACAAAGAAAAACATGGAAACAAACTCGTTCAAAATAGGGCTATCAAATTCATCATATCTTTTGGATCTTTTGGGAGGTGCCAACCGGAAAAAATTACATGGTGGAATGGAGGAGGAGTGCAGTACGTCTCTACCCCAAGCAGCTTAACACAACAAAAAACTTCTAGCAGTAATAGGAAATGATAAGAATTAAAAAAATTACATGTGAGAATCTTAAAAGAAGTTTCACGTTAAACCGCAACAGAATCGATAGCATGAATATTTCCAGATCTTTCTAGCTACTTCCCACTTAATGTTTGTTTCCCTTGCAATTTTTAGATTTAAATGGACACGATGATAGACATAATAGTGATACTTTCGTAATACAAGTTTAAAGAAGAAAAAGAAGTTTATTCTAGCCTGGACAAATATAAGATAAGATTACGAAAAACAAAAATCGTGATTAAAATATCGCAGTTAACAATTCAGGTTTAAAGTATGTATACAAGTTTTCAGTAATATGATGCTACCTTTTACGATGTATAAAATTATAAAACAGATATTAATATTTGCTAGGTTTACTTCACAATCTACCAAGGTTCAACCTAAACACCAAAGAGTATGGGTAACTAATAAGAGTGGAAATTGGCACTGGCATCGATAAAAAAAAACACGAACTATAAATGCCATCTAGCGTTTGGGCACACTTGGCAATTTTTTTTTATAGTGTAATGATAAGAATAATTAATTCAAAGGAAGTAATAAGTGTCTGATCTTACTTCCTGAGAGAAAAATGATTATACAGCTTGAAAAAATGCTAAGTGTCACCAAACACAAGATGGCGTTGATAATTTTTTTTTTATACTAGCACCAATTACCACCCTTATAAAATACCCCTACTCTTTGCTAAATACCTCCTTAAACCTTAAAAATTTGACAGAAAAGGCCTAAGTTGAAGCACAAATCCACTCAGACTGATGAAGACCCTATACGTGGTATTCCTATGACATGACTACGAATAACACAAAAAGCAGCACCATATTCAAAATTTAACTCTGACAGACTCAATGGCGAGTTAAAAAATCCAGATGAGTAGGAGAAACATTTGCAACATCTTGGTCTTCTACTATTTTTACTCCATCACTTTCATGAATACCACAAACAAACAAAAAGGAAGCAGATTATTTTAAAGCACTTTTTGTGACTCAGACGAAATTCTGCAAATAAAAATTGGTTAGTTTCGATCAAAATTGTTTAAACTGATAAAAATCAGACCATTTAGAAATATTTGCTAAATGAGCGAGAGTTCCTAGCAATCTAGAGATAAACCTAACTACGTTCAATTAGTATTCTTAAACATGACATTTGAGATTTGTGCGAGTTGCTATAAGAGGCATGACCAGTAGATTTGCACTGATTCTTTCTTCTGATTATCCTTCCAACATACCGGATGATAAATGATTTATTAACACGTAGGTTTTTCCTAATCACTTGAGTCTAACTTTTCAATATGACCACTAAAATATACAACATGCAAATATTGTCAGAACATTTTTATAGTGTTGATAGTACTACAAGCTGTCTTTAGAGTTCTAATATATTATAATAAGTTGCTTGGTATTTTTATATGTAATAATATTTCGAGATGTTTTATAATTTTATATATCCTGTAATACAATACATTTTAAAACTAATTCAAGCGGTCAACCAAATTTACCACTGAACTATACAACATGCATATATTATCAGAGACTGTATTTATAGTTTCTATATATTTTGTATAGCTTCAGTAGTATATTTTTATATTTAATAACGTATTGGGATATTTTATAATTTTACATATCCTCTGATATAATACGTCTTTAAACTAATTTAAGTGATCACCAAAATTATTTGTTCAAGCAGAAATTCTGTTTTTTCTGACGAAAAAATCGGATATTTCATCTTTATTTTCTCCCAAACTGTGCAGAGGTAAGCCAGGTTATATTGAACATTAATCTCAAACTTACTGACTTACAATTTATTCGAGCATGAAAATTATAAAAGAAATCTTTTTCTTTATCAAAATTATCCAAAGGTTTTTAAACGAGTTTGCTTATCAGTTTCGACTTGATTTAATATAATACAGTTTCGCTTTTACGAGTAGTCTTTACGATGAGTATAAGCAGTCTGGTCTTCATTCTTTTTATGGTATAATTTACGGTTACGTGACCAACTGGTCGAAGCATTACATACACAACTTTGCTAATATTCAAAATCAGTTGTAGAGGATTAATAAGAACACACCTTCATTTCAATTCAAAAGTTAGACTCGGTAATGTAATGTGAAAAAAACCCTTAAGTAAAAACACCGCGAGCCGAGTAGACACACAAACACAAATGAGTTAAAAAGCGAAAACAAAAAAAATGCGGAATTTGTACAACACAAAAGGACAACTTCAACATAATTTGGCTATAAATGACTAAGGATATACTATTTACCCCTCACCATAAAAACAATTGACTATTCAAAGAGAAATCTTTCTACCCTAGAACAAACAAACGGAAAAACAAAAACTGGGACAAAAACCGGAAATGAAATCTACACTAAGACTTCATTCAAATGAGATTTTATCCAGATTGATTTTTTTTACTGAGTCTTTCAATTACAAAGGCAAAAACAACCTGATCTAAAAAAAGACAAGGATTTTGAAGTAAGTCCGAGAGAAACTTGTATTCTCAATTTCCGAATCAAAACAGAAACTTATTCACGGCACAAGACACCAAGTTACGTGCTAAACGGAAAAAAAACCACGCGTACAGTGTTGCCAGAATATATCTTGGTCAAAAAATCATTTATGATGATTTTGACTTTCTGGCAACAAGGTAACAAATTTAAGCGTCATTTTCATTAAGAACAAGAAAACAATAAAATTTGGTATATCACATGTAGGACATGAGTTCAGGGGTAAACAACCTTTTTTCAAAAAAAGGTTTTTTTTCGAAAATGACGCTTAAATGACACTACATGTTATCTAAAACTGTTTATTTAAAACAAAACTTGACAAAAAAACAGAGCTAATAACACTGATATGGTGACTAAAATGCTATATCACTCTAATGGAAAAGGGTCCACTAATGCACTAACGTTTCCTAGGGCTCTTTTACAGTTCTTACGTATTTAAAAGAAAAAACGTAGCCAAACTTTAAAGGGGCGAAGAGCAAAAAAAAAAAAAAAAAAAAAAAAAAAAAAAAAAAAAAAAAAAATCTGGCATCTATTTAGAAGAATTTCTACAAGTTTTTCGGCGACAGGCTATCCATTCTGTCTTCTTAACAGAACTTTCTGCTTTAAATAATGTGAGCTTTTTGCTATTGAGTATAATGGATGTTTTGGCCAATTTGCACGACATTCTTTTGGAACGAATCATTAATTTACAACCTAGATAAAAAGAGGAAAACTTTTGCATCCTTTCTTGGTCGCTAAATCCGTTTTCTTCGTTAACCATTTAAAATGGTCCTAGCATAGCCCCAGGAACTGCAGCCATAGCCCCTTCATAGCCTCAAGTTTCATAGCCCCAGGAACTGCAGCCAACAACAATTACATGTTATAGTCAAAGAAACAAACAGAGCATCAGTTAAAACCCATGTCTTAATACGTGATAAAAAAAACACACACATACATTGTCTGTGACCATTTATAGATGAGTGAAGTGGCTCACCAGGTCAAGAATTTGAAAGCGCAAATTTTTAAAATCAACACGAATTTGGTGCACAGAAAAAACAAAATCACGACACGAGCAAATTTATAAAGTGGCACTTTAGTATTTAAATGATATCAAGTAGGGAGATGGAGAAAACATTTAATATGTCCACCTTTTTTTTTTTTCTCATAGTATTTTTTTTTTATTGGTGGTTGAACGCTTCAACAAGGCTATGGGGATTCGGCACTGACTAAGACAAACTGATAAAGGCACAACCCTAAACAGAAACAGATCAAACACACACAAAATTTCCAACATGCATATGTCATTGCTATTACGTTTAGAGGTTAGAAATAATATTTTCAAAAATATTAAGAAATCCCAAGTTCGTTCAGCTGCTTGACAAGGGTAGTGTATCACATATATGGATAGGTAAATCTTAGCTTCTTGCCCTGTGTTCAATTAGCGTATTGTAGTTAATTTTTTGTAATTTTATATGTTCAACAGACAATTGCAATCATTAAGTTGGCTGTAATAGTGCTTATTCAAACCTATCAATTTAATTATTTGCTTCTTGTGCGTCAGAACTCAATAAGCTACAATTCCTTTTTTTTCTATATAGAAATTCTGATGTAAATTCTATCTGTTAGAAGAAATTAAAAATCTTCCTCCTAGAACCTTTATAAAAAGGTGCTAGAGTTTTAAGTCTTAATATTTCTTTTTTTTACTTCGACTACAATTTTTGATACAATAGGAACAATACTGGCGAAAAAAGGGGGGGGGGGGCAGGAAGTTAGATCACAAGACATTGACCATGTCTTCCAATTTTCGAATTACACACGTAAATTAACTTTGCTGTCAAAATGGGATTGAATAGACGGGGTTTTCGGCACAATGATATCTTGATCTTTTCACTCCAGAGGAGCATACGTTTGGCAAGCACATCTTATCAGAATTTTTTTAAGAGGAACTTCTCTTTTTTCTGTTGAAGGAAAATTAGATATGTCAGCAAATTACAGTATTCGTGGTTGACCGAAAAATTAAGGGGCATTTTGCTTAAGTAGATGCACAGTGCTTGCATACATAGCAAGCATAAAGATTTGACTTGAAATGACTTCTGCATGGTCGTAAAGGGAGCTAAGAAGTGTTACATTCACCTAACTCTCTAAATAGTATCTCTAGTCAGTGTTGCCAGATAGGGTACACCTGGGACATTTGGGCATTTCTTTTTTGCCATTTGGACATATGCAAATACTGCTTTAAAAAATGGTGCTTTTAGAGATTTTTTGGTTTTAAGGCAGCGCTATTTTACAAATGTTAGACTATTTGGTAATACTATGTTCAGTACATAGTACAGATACAATTTTTAGTTGTTTAATGTATATTATGCACCGCAAGATTAAAAAAAAACTTTCAAAAGAAGGTGAGGCACAACCCCTTGCCGCAACAACAACGATTTCAGAAGAAAAGAATACACTGTAAAGAGTTTCTTTTAAAGCTAATTTTCCTAATGAAGCAGTTAAACTATATTTCATTGATAAAATTGTGTTAATATTCAGATTTTCATGTAAATATTTAAACGATAAAAAAACTGTCATTTTCTTCTGGTAAGGACAAATAATAGAAAAAAAGAAAACATTTAAACTTAAATCTCATCAAGAAAAATGCATGGAGTGAATTGGCCGGAGCAATAACGAGCATGTGCATGCATAAAAGCACAAATTATAGTTGGCAGACTAAATTTATTTAGTACTACTTCTTAATTTAAGATGCTAACGTAAGTAAAGACCTTCAGATATCCAAAAATTGGCAATAATAGCAATACAACAATAGTGACTAAACTATAATTTTGATAAGGGAGTGTAATAACGTGGCAACACTGTCATACCTGTGTTGTCATATACATTAGGGAAAGCAAAGTTATAGTGACTATATACAAACATATAAGCTCCAACCAGCAACCACATTCAATTTTTATCAGGCAGCAAAAAACGGATTTCTGACTTTTTTGTTATTATTTTTTTTTTTTGCCAGAAAACCTTCGGCTGTCAGGAAAGCTCAACTTAAAATTAAAGCTATTCTTTTTTGTTTTTAGAAAAAAAGGAGACTTAAGCTAATCAAGACCAACGTCACAATTCTGGCAGGAACTAAAGATCACGTGACCATCATGTAAGAAGGAAAAGAATAACACTGTCTGAATTTAGAAAGAAACCTTTTTGCGGTGTCCCCAATTCATCAAAAAGGTAAAGTTTGTCTTTAAATACTTATTTCTGGCTAAAATTACGATGATGAGGGCCTCTAGACGGGATTCCTTCTTAAAAAGGTCAAAATCAAGTCAATATCAGGAAATAGGATAAATTCGATAATTAATCGATAACTAAATCATGATAATTCTAAAAGGATAATCACTCAATATTTTCTTACCAGTTCTAGACAAACATTAGCATGGACAAACACACGGGAAGGCTGAGTTACTAACAAACCTGAGGATTATTTACGATATTCTCGAAAGATACCCCCCCCCCCCTGAAAGCAAAGATTGAGTACGTGCCTGTCAGTGCAATTTATCTACAAGCAATTCGATCTTAAATATATCATTATATTAAAAAGTCACCATTTTTTATTGGTTTTTCAAACATTACTTTCTAAATTCATTTAGTTGATTCTTTACCGTCTTCGAGTCAACATTTCCAAACCCGTAATATTCGGACTCAGAACATCCTATTCTCAACAGCAGCATCGAAGTCCTTCTGTTTCCCAACCTCTCTCCGATCCTAGCTTTTAAAAAAGCGGCACAAGGTCAATAATGACAATAAAAAGAAAACATCAAATAAAGCTTTGACACATTACGAATGAATTTCAGGTGGATATATAAAATAAGGTTAAGCTATTGAAGACTAAAACTTACTGCCAGGGTTCCAGGACATGTTAAATCATTAAGAGGGGAATCACCTGGTAACACTGGCCCACAACCTACACTTAAAACTTGACAATTTAGGTACACAGAAATCACCATTCTACGTCACAGCGCCATTTTGGACATGGCGTATAAAAGAAAAAATATCATAAAACAGCCAATAGAGGTTTCATGTCTCCCCCTATAAACAAGATAAATTACTATCTGAATCTGAGGCTCTTCAATTTGAGCATCGTTTTCCTTCAAAGGAAAATTATACAAATACGACATTCGCTTATGTCCAACTTCATGTTTAGCTACAAATAAATATTTAACATTACTGTAGCTTAAACCAACAATTCTTGCCCTGGCACTATATAAAACTAAAAATAAAATTTGACTATCAGTTGTCTTAAGCAGAATACATATTAGACAATTGTTCCCGAATTGGAGTACAAGCTACCAAATAAGGCAAGACTGAAATCCTAGCCACAAAGAGAAAGACTAAACGCACCCAGGAGACTAAAATTTAAGATACTTGCACAGTGTTGTCATATCTAAGACTTCTGGCCAAAACGCAAGACACCAAAAGTCGAACTAAAAAAAAATGCATAATCAGAGTCCAAATCCGGGCAGGGGGTGTCGATAATCCGTGCACTGACACCGTGATGATCACTCCATTGAGATCACAGAGTCAAAGAAACAAAAGACAGAAAGGCATTACGTTTGTTGCTGATTTTCTAAAGCGATTCACTTTCACTGAGGAAAAAAACATTATCGTCTAGTGTGCGATGATCCAACATAGGACGGGCATAACTTGAATGCGTCGACACATTTTATACAAAGCACCTCAAATGTCAACCATTAAAATAACAGAACTTTTTGCGGAACAAAAAAAAACAGCACTTTGACAAAGACTAAATGGTAGTCGTACTTCGCCAATAACTGGCAGCAGATATAATCTTACATCGACTCACCGCCAAGAAGATCGCCAGGCAGGAACGCATTTAGTGAGGCATTCATTCCCGAATTGCCTAGAAAATAATTAAAATTGGGAAGCTGACTATTTAAACCTGTTGATAATACCCATTTAGTCAAAACACTAAACGAAAAATGATCACCAAGGGCAAAGAGTGTGGGTAACTGTAAGAGTGGAAACTGGTGTTAATGTCGACAAAAAAAAACTATCAATGCCATCTGGCGTTTGGCAATACTTGAGATTTTTATCAGTGTAATAAGAAGAATAATGTGTAATCGGTGAAAGTAGGGTAAGAATAGGTATCAGATCTTAGTTCCTGACAGAAAAACGATTACACAACTTGAAAAAAACGGCATGTGTCGTCACACGCAAGATGGCGTTCATATTTTTTTGTCGACACTAGCGCTAGTTCCCACTGTCGTAAGTTACCCGTACTCTTTGATCAAGGTTTTAATATTATTATGAAACACATCTAACAGGGTTATTTTCGAACTATTGCCCCTTAAGGTTTCAAAAAGAAAGAGCTTTTTTCTTTTCCTGTTCAGCATGTCCGTTCATGATTTTTTGCTTTCTTTGTCCTTAGTACGGTAAACGAGGATATTAAACAACTTGGAATTAAAGGTATTTGGAAAAGTTGTTGTAGCATTACGTTTTAGGTTATATCCAAAGACAAAGTTAATGGGTCTTTTAATTATGATGAACGAAATGACTATCTCAAAATTTTGTTCGGACGATTTTGGGAAAAAAGGGGGTGGGGGAGAGGCCTAGTTGTCAGATATCAACGTAAGTAATCTGCTGTCTTTCTAAGACCTTGAATCTTTGCTTTTTTCTTTAATTTTTTTTCCTTTCTTTCTTTTTTGTACCCCACTGTTTACAATATGGTATAAGTGGGCTAGAAATAAATCCTTATTATTGCAAAAATTGGGTCTTTAATTCTGATTGTGATGTCGTGTAAGATATAATGTGTGACATTGTTACAGAGAAAAATTTGCTGTTCAGGAAAATTTACAAACAGCATGGCATCATTACAATTAAATTATTAATGACATTACTACAGAGAAAAACTTACTGTTCAACTTGTTACAGAGAAAAATTTGCTGTTCAGGAAAATTTACAAACAGCATGGCATCATTACAATTAAATTATTAATGACATTACTACAGAGAAAAACTTACTGTTCAACTTAGCTCAACTTAGAGATGTAATCATATTTTTTTTTTCAACAAACCGATTTTTTAAAAAAAAAAAATTGTGCAGAACTATTGGCATTTCTGACACTCTGAACCTACCTGTAAAAATTCAATTAAAGGTAAAATTGATATTAAGAGAATCACATGAGCAATTAAATTTACATTTTAGACTATTTAAAATTCCAAATAAAAATTATGTAGTTTTTTTCGTAAATTGAGGAGGCTGGTTCCCCTCCTCTTGGATTGACCAGGGTTGGTCAATATTTTATATGGCAGAATAATCCCACACATAGAGCATTGTCAGCATACACTTTGGTTTGGTTCTCATTAAGTTTGCGTCGAATTATATATATATATATATGTATATATATATATATATATATATATATATATATATATATATATATATATATATTACTCAGAATCAGAGTTTGGCGTCAATGCTGATTCCGAGTCGGTCAATTTCTTAGTCAGAGCCAATCTATCTCAGTCTGCATACCGATGTTGATACCTTTCCACAAATCGCATGGAAACTCCAAAATTTTTGACAAAGCGTATTACATTCTTTAAATCATATCCAGCCATAATTCTAGTACAAACTCTAAAAATTTATATACACGAGGCAATAATACAACAGCTCAAACCAGTCAGTTTATAATATCTGTGCCAAATAAGTTTTTATTTTGATCACTTATGTGATAGCACTGGATGATTTCCATGGTTGTGAACCCGAAAATTATATAGCATTTTGAGACAGAAGACCACATACACATAATAATTTCAGGCAAAGTCGCTATTTAATTTCACTTGAGATAAAATTAGTCTTTTCAAGGTATTTTGCAGCACAAATTTGTTTTATCTCTTCCATATTTGATTTGAATGCATGATTCAAAACGATTGCAGAAATATGTGAAAAATCACCAAGTCAGTTAATGGGTAATTTAGTTTTGGAGTGTACATCTTTAAACCGACTTGTAGCAAAATCCCATGTTTCCCAGGGAACACAAATCATAAGATTCATTGAGCTAATAGTAAAAAGGAAAGTCTTACACATTGCAAGCAAGCCCTTAGTTTCTTATAGTTAAATGCTTTTATGGCGAAATCTCTATCTCCGATCAGATACAATACAAAATAGATGACCGAAAATGAACTCTTGAAAATATAGAAGATACAATTACTTTTGATTTATTTAGCACCAACAATTCTCGTCAAAATTTGTATCTTATACTAGGTAATTACTGAGTAAGGGCAAACAAATAAGAGGCCTTAGACCCTATAAGGTAAAAGGGTTACAATATCCCTGTTTGAAGAGGGCTAAAGTCACAATGATCTAGAATTTCACTATATTATTAATGTTTCAGCTTTGAAGAATCCAGTTGTAGTTTCAGTTACGAACTTCGGAATGTAAGTCCGATTTTAGCCATCTTCATCCCTGTATGAAGAGGGATAAAGTTCCGATAATCTAGAGTTCCGCTATATTACTAATATTCCAGCTTCAAAGAATTCAGATTTAGTTCTAGTTACAAGAACTTCGCAATGCACGTCCGATTTTAACGCTCTTCATCCCTGTATAAAGAATTAAATAAGAAAAAGTTTTTTCAACTGAAAGTAAGGAGCAATACTAAAACTTGAAACGAACAGAAATTATTACGTCCATGAGGGGGTTCACCCCCTCGTCGATACCTCAATCTTTACGCTAAAGTTCGAATTTTAATCCAATTCTTTAAGAATGACCCCTGAATCACAAAGTCCGTTTAATTAGAATAAATAGCTCTTTGAAAGTACAAAAACTTTAGCGTAAAGAGCAAGGTATTGACGAGGGGGTGCCCCCCCTCATATACGTAATAATTTTTGTTCGCTTTGAATCTTAATTGTGCTCCTTATTTTCAATTGATAAGACATGTTCTCTTATTTAATTTCTGATCGTTTTTTAAATAATGCTGGAAAATCTGGCACCCCCTTCATGAAAAACTCCTCCATCAAAAGATCCTCCACCTCCCACCAGACAAAATCCCCCCTGTAAACGACTGCACACTTCCCAATAACCTATACTATATGTAAACAATGGGTGAAGTTCCTAAATTGTAGCTCTTCCTTCGGGGACTGTGGAAGATTGAGTCATCCTCAAAGACAGTTATTAGATTTTTCGACAATCTTGAACTAAATAGCCACTTTAAACTTTTGATCGGGTGACTTTGGGAAAAATGAGCGTGGGAGGGGGCCTAGTTGCCCTCCAATTATTTTGGTCACTTAAAAAAGGGCACTAGAACTTTTAATTTCCGTTCGAACGAGCCCACATGCGATATTCTAGGACCACCGGGTCGATATGATCACCCCTGGGAAAAAAACAAATAAACACACATCCGTGATCTTTCTTCCGGAAAAAAATAAATAATACAAAATTCCACGTTTTTGCAGATAGGGGCTTGAAACCTCTACAGTACGGTTCTCTGATACGCTGAAACTGATGATATGATTTACATTAAGATTCTATGACTTTTATGGGGTGTTTCCCCCCTTTTTCGAAAATAAGGCAAATTTTCTCAGGCTCATAACTTTTGATGAGTATTAGATTCATTACATTTTGATGAGTATTACATTAGACTTAATGAAACTTATATATTTGAAATCAACATAAAAATTTGATTCTTTTGATGTATCTATTGGTATCAAAATTCCATGTTTTAGACTTTCGTTAACTATTGAGCCGGGTCGCTCCTTACTTACAGACCGTTTACACAAACTGTTTGATTTAGAATGATTTCCACGAAAGTACCTTAGCAAGATAGATACTGTATTTTCTTCGTTTTTTTTTTATCAAATACAGCGCTTAAATAATGTATTTAAATAATTTTAAAGGTCGTGGAGCCTTTTTGGGTGGCATTTTGTGTTTTTTACTTATCTATGAATGAATGATTTTTAGCATTTTAAATATTTTGGAGAAGCAAAAATGTCCATAGAATCTAAACCATAAGGATACGATTCTCGAATGACCATTTTTTATATTACTTAATAAAAAAAATTCTCGATATTTTATAGCATAATCTCACCGTGCTATATATTATTTTCTATATAACATTAGCAGCTACTGTTTATTTCAGAGTTAGGGTAATTTATGAGTGAAAACTGGCACTAGTGACAAGAAACAAAAAATACTTACACCATCTAGCGTTTGGCAGTTCATGACATTTTTCAGTGTAATAATAAGGCAAAATTGGTGTATTTAATTTAGTTTGAAAAATTAGTGTAGTAACAAATGTTTGATAAGACTTTCTGAAAATAAAAAGGAAAAAAAAGACGGCGTTGATGATATTATTTTGTCGACACTAGCACTGGATTTCAAAGGCACATTTCAATTATAGAATTTTATTTTCTTCGTATTTTATATTATTTCATTGCAAAACACAGTGAAAAGCCATATCAAAAAGTATTTTTATGAGCTTTCCATGGATAAGGCTCATTTCTCAGAGAGAACTTAGCCTCCCGGATTGAAAGACGAGCATTTGAATTATAGAATCTTATTTTCTTCGTATTTTCTATAATTCCATTGCAAAACACAGTGAAAGGCCACATTAAGAGGTATTTTTATGCGCTTTACATGTAGAAGTCACTCATGTTGTTTAGTGTATTTATTAAAGGACAATCATAGGATCTAGGTAGAAGATTAGAAAATGGAGTTTTTAATTTTGGTATATGGAATAAGAGCAGATTTTAAGTTAAATATTTCGAACTTTTAATGAAGTGTTTGATTTTAGAGTTTAATTAGAATTTTCAGATTATAATAGTTAGCTTCAGGGTTTGTTCAGTATTTTTAAGTTTATTTATTAGGTAAGATTTAAATCTAACTCAATAGTTATAGTATAGGATTTTATGAATTTTTAAATTATAGATTTTAGATTTGGTCATTTTTTTTAATGTTTATTTGGAATTTATTTTATACTAGTGGAATTTATTTTATATGTTGATGGGGATACGATTCACCTGGATTGTGAAGTATTTGATTTTTGGGAATTGTTTTGAGGATTATTGTAGCTACCTAACAACGCAAGGCCCAGCCGAGAGTAGAGTGTGTTGAAATGTGATGTATTAAAAAAAAAAAATGGTGTTATATATTTAATTTTTTCTTTTTATTTATGTAAATATAGTGAAAAGTGTTTTAAAGTGTTATAAGAAAGGTGAATATATTTTAAATTACAGAAACGTATATGAATTGTATATTTGTATTTTAATTGTATATGTTCTAGGCCTAATGAATGGAAGGAGCCCTTCGCTGCCGTGGGTAGCTGGAATAAAAATTTTTAAATCTTTGTATGGAAAATTAATGGATGGAGAATCGTATGAATGAAAAAAAAGGGTTTTAGGAGAAAGGTAGATAAAATGTACTAGGAGAGAAAAAATTATGTATGTGAGGAATTTTAAAAGTGGAAAGCTATGGAACGTCGAGTAAGAGCTAAGATAGATAGGTAGTAAAGTGAAGGAATAATAGAGAAATAGGGACAAATTAGATTACAAATAAGCAAAGTCTTAGATAAAAAAAAAAGAAGAAAGAAACAGGATTGATTTTTTTTTTTCAGGAGTACGAAAAGGAAACAAAAACCGGTTTGATTCTATCCATTACGTGATATATCACCAGTTATTACACAAAAACACAAAAAGAACACAAAAGAGAACACAAAAAGAGGAGGAAGCGCAGAAAGGAGGACCAAATACCGCTGGATAAAAGAAAGAAAAGAAGAAGAATTTCAAATATGCATTAGAAAATAGTTTTGTATCTTTTCAATATTATAGTATATTTTTGATAAAAAAAGGACAATTATAGGAAACTTCAAAGATGACAGATGAAGTTACCTCCTTGTCCATTACCTTCTCGTTCAAGACTTGGTGCCGACCACACACTAGAGCCACTAGCTGACGCCACGCCTGAGCTATTTGCCCACACTCCCCAGCCATCGTTAGTCTGCTTGGATGTTGGAGTAGAGCCCCTCATTCCTTGCCATTGTGATTGGTTATTGGATGACCCGCCTCCAAGCTGGGAAAGCCAAGCGTGAACATCGGTTTCTGATGGAACTTCAGCAAGAATTGTCGTGTTTCCAAGAACACATGAATTCAAGGCACATTGGGCCTAAAATAAGACAGTTTTGAATATGAAATAATGATAAAATAAATAACGAATTGAGTATAAATAAAATAATAGCGATAACGAAAACAACGAATTGAATATAAAATAAAACACAATAATATTAAATATAAAGATAATATTAAATACAGAAGGAAAATAAAAGAAATCTAATGAAAGTCTAAAGTAAGATTTAACAAAATACAGCACAATAAACCTGAAAATATCCTGGGCCATTAGCCGCTGCCACGAACTGCTTGGCTGATGTTGGTCAACCAAAAGAAATTTTTCAGCCTAGGAAAAGTCTAACCCCTCTTGGAGGCTTTGTGCAAAGTAGTACATTTTATAAAACAAAGTACTAGGCGAGAACAAATCAATCTTACTATTATTGCCGATATTATTTCTATTTCATTTTTATAATCAACTTTTAGAAGTGAAATCAGGTGTCAATTATAGTAATTCGAATCTTACAAGACAAAAATCCACTGAAGATAGTTTAGCTTTCATGTACCTATTTGAACAAGGTTTTACAAATAGAGACAGGGGAGGAGGAGAAAAGAAAACAGAGAAGAGAGAGAAAGAAAAAAGAGAGGAAGGGCAAGAGGGAAAGGGAGAGAGAAGGAGGAAAGGAGAGAGAGAGCTCGTAGGGAAGAGAAAAGGAGAGTAAGAAAGACAAGGATTCAAATCCAAGATTACAAGTCAGATCTATATTCATTCTTTGACCATACCAACATTTTATGAGGTCTCGATGATCCCAAACCCACTTCAATCATACTTTCACAGAATCGATTCTTTTTATTTTAAGAGATGGTGCTATAACATACCTGAAAAAGGACAACATACTTGCATTATTGGATCCATTAATCTCAAATCCATTTCCATTCATCTGGATAGCCACAACTTTGTCAGGTTAGCAATTTCATTTCTCTTGGAAAAGGATCTAAACTTATTTAAAAAACAGAAAAGCTGTCTCTTTTCCCATCATTTTTCAACTAATACTCAAAGCATTTTCCTTACTTCTATAATAAACCCCCTACCGCTCAAGTTGTTCATTCATTGACGCATTATAGAACTATTTTTTTTTTCGTTAGTTTCTTTCAGCTTAGCGTGAGACAAAACAAAGAGTAGTGACAGAATAGATGGAAAATCTTTAACTTGGGCTATATGTTTGCACATTATGGGGAAGGGGGAGGGTAAAGTGTTTGGACAGTGTGAAGTTAGAAAATAATTCTTATTACATAATATGCAGAAAAATTGTACCTAATACATTAGGCATGCAGATCCACTATAAATTACCCGCCCCCCCCCTCCTCAATGTGCCAATATAAAGCCAAATTTGTTTCTAGAGTATTATATTTTTATCGTACTTTGGTATATTTCATTAGGATTGAGCGTCAGAGAAACATATTAGAACAATATTAGGTAGAGGGTTTATCATAGAAGTACCGCATTTTCAATCTAAAAGACCGCGCACACAAAGTTTTCAATATATAAATAAATAAATTAATCGTAAATAAATCTTAAATAAAAATTTTTTTATGTGATTTTTAATTTTTTAAATAAATCTTAACTACCGAATGATAACAAAATTCTTGTCTTTGGCTGTATATTATATATCTCGTTATGTATTAATATATATATACATTATATGTATGTATGTTATATATATATATGTATATATATATGTATATATGTTATACATCATATATTTCGTTATATATTAATATTTATATATTTCTTTATATAATATGTTAAAACAGTCACAGAGCCACAAAAGAATATACAAAAACTGCACAAGGGAATAAACCTCACGGCCAAGGAATTTAAAAAAATGGAATATTGAATGGAAAAAAACTCCAGCAACTAACTGAGTAGCAAAACTCTTTACTTAAATAACAACGTCAGATATTAACGTTTTTCCATGGACAGGGATTTGATCAGAACATCTTTTTTTTTAAACGTGTCATTATACAAAGGAATAAGATTGTATTTGTCCGTGTGCCTATTTGATTTGCTAATTTTTGTCAGAATTTGTCTTAAGCACAAAGATCTCTGAAAGCGTGGTTTCGAATTTCTATGTTTATTTGGTTTGTTGTACTAGCCTTGATGTACCGTTAGTTGTATGAGAACTCGCACCAAATCCTTTCTTTGTTGTTGTATTAGGGCCCGTTCAGTTAATGTTCAGGTGTTAGTTGGAAACATAGACGAGTAACATGAATCAAGCCAATTCATTAGTTTCACGAAGTAAATATAATCTTTTTTCATCAAAACCTTTTATCAGAAATATTCCTTCAGAAAAATTGCGTTAAAAAAATTAATTATTAGCAACAGAGCATGTTGGATAGGAGCGAATCTAGGGGCGAGAGGTGCTACCCCTCCCTACTAAAAAATCCCCGAATCGTAAATCGGTCTTAAAACTGCAGTTAAAAAGACTATTTCTAAAAAAAAACTAGAAAATATTTCTCCAACTTAAATTGGTCTTAAGAATGCAGGTAACCCCCCCCCCCCCTGAATAAAATTCTTTTAGTCACCCCCAACACCAAACAAACATGATTTTTTTAAGAAGAAAATGCTGTAAAAAAAATTTTTATTTGAATATTATTTATATTTTTTTCCTTTTTTTAAACAATTTTATCCTTAAGATAAATTGCGCGAAAAAGTACGCTTTTACAAGTAATTTTATTTCCTATTCCAATAAGTTGTTTTTGATAAGATAAGGACCATCTAGTAAGTACTATGGAACATTTAGTAAGTACTATGGAGCATTTAGATAATGTAATTAGAGACGGCTAGCGTGTCTCTCCTTCAGGGGCGTCCTGAGGCTTATTTTATTGGGGCGACAATCTTTGAAAATTTTACCGAATCGCTACCTGATTTATGCCTAATTTTCTGCAGAAATCATTTCTTCTGAAATTTTCGCCTTCGGCAAAAATTTTACCGAAGGCCGGGAGGGGGGGGGACGCCCCCCCCCCCCCCTCAGGACGCCCCTGCTCTCCTTCTCCAACTTTTCTCAAATAAGAAGCAAAATCATCTGTTGAGAAAAAAGAATGAGTCAACTCACTTACGCTTAACTTGGCTTGGTAAAAAGAAAAAAGAAAAAAAAGGACATGTTTACATGCCCATTTCTGTGTGTAGAATGAAGGTAGGAAATGTTCTGTTTCCCAAAACTGGAAGCCGAACTTCAATGATCTCTCGATACTAGAGCAAACATAAAATTAAAGATCAAAAACATGAATTGTTATTATTTTCTTGAGTATGTCTCCAAAAAAAAACACAGAGATATTTAAATTTTGTAAATGACATCTATAGTTTGCGGGTACACGGCATGTGTGTTTCTAACTTAGCCGTGAATTTTCTGGGTTCAGATTCACTCAGTTTCTTAGTGCGGAACGAATTAATTTGTTTTTTATTTCTTCATTCTGAGGAAGAGCCACATGCGACTCGCCAGCCACAATTTACCAATCTGTAGTATATACCATAATTGAAGGCAGGCCCAACCTTTAGAGGGGAATTAGGGGATTCTTTGTACTTACATCAAGGGTGGGGGGGGGGTCACCTCAAGTGTAAATTTACGACCCAGCTAATCGATTCCGTTCCTTCAGATAAACGAAAATACGATAGATCATAGTAGACTGACTTCAGGGTTTCTAATTTCTCTGAACTTGTCAAACCTGAAATCTGGTAGTCTAGTACAAGTAAAAAAAAAGCTCCCCGCTAGCTACTAAAAAGCCAACGTGTCAATACAGCGCAATTTATTTTGATGCATATATAGTGATATCCATATATAGTGATATACATATATAGTGATTTTGAAGTTATATATTGTGATTTTGATATTTTTATGTTATTTATATTATCTTTTATAATACTGTTTTAAAAAAGATGAGTGTTGAATCAGATCTTAAAACCCAGCTTTGGATCATTCTCTGGTATAAATTGGAGTTCAACTTTTGGTGTCTGAACACCGTTATTGTGCAGTATTCTAAAGAGCAGAAAATCATTCGGTAAGATGCCTTACCTTAGCTGCTTCGTCTCCACTTGAGTAGCGGACTAGAGCAATCCCATGATTCAAGTACAAATGAAAGTTTTGGAGGGGGCCGTGCTGAAGACAAAGAGTTTTCAAAGTCGAACCATCAATCTAGAAACAAGATAATTTATAAATATAGATAGAATTTTCTGAAATTCATTGTCATTTTGAAGTAGTGTGGACGAAGTAAGAAAAAAGGAGAGAGAGAGAGAGAGAGAGAGAGAGAGAGAGAGAGAGAGAGAGAGAGAGAGAGAGAGAGAGAGAGAGAGAGAGAGAGAGAGAGAGAGAGAGAGAGAGAGAGAGAGAGAGAGAGAGAGAGAGAGAGAGAGAGAGAGAGAGAGAGAGAGAGAGAGAGAGAGAGAGAGAGAGAGAGAGAGAGAGAGAGAGAGAGAGAGAGAGAGAGAAAGACGACAACAGACATCTTGACTTTTTTCAAAGACGATCATTTTTATTTTCTTCTCTAACAGACAAAAGTTCTTGAAAAAGTTTACAAAAACCAAAAACAAAGTTAGATCCTCATTATAAATATCTTTAAATACTGATTGGAGTTTACAGAAGACAAAACTAAAAAGAAGTTAAATAGAAGCCTAATAGAGACGAATCTCTTTTCTGAGAGGTACGTAAATTTAAGATCCTTCGCTTCACCGAGTCTCCGGACGTAAAAAGTGCACAAGAAATCCTACATCACCAGTACATTTATCCTTCGCAAAACTCCAATAAAATAAAACCTCCCATATATCTTATTCCTTTTGCAATTAACCACAAAATATCATTAATTAGCTTCCCACACAGGTTCCATACGAGTAGTCCTAGAAATTTTGCTCTAAAGGAAATATTCAGTTTTCTTCCAAAAGACGTTTAGACACCACATGTGAGGCCAACATGAGATGCCTCGGGTTTTTCTTAAGAAGAGTTTTGTCGAGCGCTGAAAGTCGTAAAAATCTGATACATTACGGTAGCTAGGAGTTCGTTTTTTTTTTTGCAATTTTCAAATTTACATTAAATATATTTTATTCCTGAGGAGTAAGGAGCAATATATAATTATATATTTTAATTATGATATAATAGCCCTAAAAATTTCGCTCCTTAATCAAAAGTGAAATATAATTATATATTTATATAATTAAATAATTGTAATATGTAATTATATATATGAATATAATATAATACCTGAGGAGTAAGATTGCGAAGTAATAGCCATGGAGATCCATTTCCACCCCAATTAGAACCACCTGAGCGAGACTGACCAGTGCCCCAGCTTTGAGATCCTTTTATTCCTGGAGGTGGGCCACGAGATACTCCCCCCTTAACACTACCAGCATTCCAAAGATCAGCAGAAGAAGGTGTTGTATCAGCCCAGGTTGATTTGGTTCCGCCGTTTCCACCGAATTTACCTAAAATTGGAACATTTATTTGAAGCAATATTAAGTAGCAGATGAATCTAGAACAATAGAATTGAATGAACTTTGACTTTATTCAATATAAGCACACAAATAAAACACAACTCCTGGGACTGATCAATGATCCCTAGGGCCTAAATTTAGTCCTTGGAGAACTGGAATATTCATACAAATACTATCACTAATTATTGACAAGCAACAAATTGACAAACAAACAAACTTTGAAAAAAAAGGACTGATCAATGATCTCTAGGGCCTAAATGTAGCCCCTGGAGAACTCGAATATTCATACAAACACTATCACTAATTATTGACAAGCAACAAATTGACAAACAAACTTTGAAAAAAAAGAATAAAACTGAAGAATCCAATTGAATAAAATCAAATAGTGGAATCTTAAAAAGAATATAAATAAAATAGAACTAATATAAACAGAGTCAGACAATTTAAATTATAGAAGAGGAATCCAAACAAAAGAAACAATTATTTTCTATACATTATCTGGTAAACAGAAAGCAAATAAACAAAAGCAGAATAGCTCATGACTAATAGAAATCAAATCAAACTAGAATAGTACAACGCCTCGCGCACGAAAATATTCCGTTTAATAAAATTACCATTTTTGTTATTCTTAGATATTTATTCGTGGACCACCCTACCGTTCAAATCATAATTAGAATAAAATGAAAATATTAAAAAACGGGTAAAAATTTTAGTAACAAAGTGAGGCATGCACAAAAAAAAGAAGAACTTATTGTACAAATTATGATCCAAGTCCGAATATTTCGGCTTCACATCGGGAAACCTCCCTAGGTTTCGAAAAAAACCTTTCGTTTTGCTGTTTTCACTGAAGAATACCCCTTTTTTAGTATTTTCAGGCTACTTTATTTGATTGCCAGGAATCAATGGAAAACAGACAAAACCTAGACTATAAAGACCAAGAGCAAAACAGCCATAAGAACAAATATCAAACATACAGAATAAGAAAACGAATAAAAAATATAATAAGACTTAAATAAGAAAGAAACAACAGAGTAACAACAAGTATCGATGAAACTAAAATAGTACAGCACCCAACATACAAAAATATTTCATTCAATAAAATTATTATAGTCAGCGCAATACCGCTGCTTAAGTAAAGAACAAAGTTGGCACAAGGTGTTTTTTTTTTTTTTTTTCAAGGAACTTGATATGAAAGTTGTTGAAGAAACTTCAGAAGGGGCTTATTTGATTGCAAATTGAAGGTTCTAGTGCCCTTTTTAAGAGTCAAAAGTGCATGGAGGGCAACCAGCCCCCGTCCGCGCACCTTTCTCCCCAAAGACATCCGATCAAAATTTTGAAATAGCCATCTTCTTCGGCATAGTTGAAAGGTCCAATAATTATGCCTCTGAGGACAATAGCCCCCCCCCCACAACCCTTGAGGCAAGGGATGTAAGCTGTACAATTTGCTCACTGTTTATATATAATATTTGTTATCGGGAACACTTACTACAACTACTACTTCTATTGCGACTACTACTAAAGCTGGAGACATTAAGGTGAAAATTTGACGAAATGTTGAGGGGGAAGTTGAACTAAATTAAAACACACTATGTACATAGTAGTTGTCAATCAGGCGCATCAGCAATATCTTAGGAACAGCTATTTATATTAAGTTAAAACTTGCTGAAAATGATGAGGGGGACGTTGAAAAGACAAAAAGGCAATATGTGTATACTAATACTACTGCTGCTACTGTTACTACTGATGCTAATTCAACTACTACTACTAAGGCTAAGGGTATAAAGGTGAAAATTTCAGGGAATATTGAAGGGAAAGTTGAACT
This sequence comes from Artemia sp. Qi Xiang Cuo, assembly GCF_049724085.1. Classification (NCBI taxonomy): domain Eukaryota; kingdom Metazoa; phylum Arthropoda; class Branchiopoda; order Anostraca; family Artemiidae; genus Artemia; species Artemia sp. Qi Xiang Cuo. Next base: position 71,089,812 of record NC_142796.1, on the reverse strand, counting down.
ATTAAATCTCAGGGATTCCATAATGGATAAAAATCTTCCATAAACTTTCACCGTCTTCGGAGTCGAAGGCCTTCGCAATGTCTATAAAGTTCATTTGTTTTCAAACACCAATCTCTGCTTTCTTCAGTTATAAGCCTAAGCGTGAATATATGAATATAAAATCTGCACATGAGTGGTTCAGCCAGAAGCCATACTGTTCCTCTCTGAGGCATTGATAAAGTTATGCTGAGATCCTCTGGAGGGTAATAAGACAGAGCATCTTCACAAGTACTGCCAGTGCAATTATACCACGTTAGTTGCATGGCAGGGTAGTGTCTTCTTTTTGAATATCTTAACTAGATTGGTGCATTTTCGGTCCGAAAGTACTTTAGCCATTGTCCAAATCTGACTGATGGGAGATGGTCTTTAAGGAGATGTTCCAAGGGTTGCTCAAGGTTGGTTCAGCAGTTTCGTACTAACAGTACTTTATAACTTCTCGTACAACTTCAAATTCAGTTTCCTCTGGCACGGATAGGACTAAATCTGTTGCATAGCTTTATTTTAAAAGCTTATTTTACGGTCCTGCCATGAAGCTTCTCGATGTCCAAAATAGGATGGAGACTGTCTTTTGGTTGCATATATTTTCAACTTTAGACACAAATTTTACTATAATAATTTTATATGATGCGTCTGCACCTCTGTAGGCCCGAATGCCCGAATACATTGTATGTCCGATCATCATTTTCTGCTTATAAAACAGTGATCAATGCGGTTCCTGGTCAACCCATCTGGCGACGTCTAAGAGTATTTGTACACATCTCTATGAGGAAACAGATACCCACGAAGTGCGTGGTCATTTATAAAGGCTGAATCAAGCACAAGCTCTAAATTATTGAATCTTTGACCCATACTATGCTGGCCAAGAAAATGTGAGAAACACTGGTCATTCCATACATTGGCAACGTATCTTTGACAACGACTTAGACTTAGAGTGGTCTACAGAACTCGCTTTTTATTCCAACCAAGGTATTTGTCTCTTATTTTAAGTCAGGATCACAAATTAGAACCATTTAAAAGCAAGCGAAAGTACAACTGCTCACATTTAAAAAGATATGTCCGAAAACTGAGGCTAGCTTTTGGAAAAATGACAGAATTTGCGTTTAATTTCAGATATCTGTTCCGTATTGTCAATAACAAATAATTTTTTTTCCTTTAATTAAAAATCACACACTGAAACGCCATGGCGAAAATCTTTCTAAATATAGAAAACTCACCAAGTCCTCCTCCAAAAGCAGGTGTGGTTGACGTAGAAGTCGTAGTACTAAAACTCCAAGCATTTGAAGACAAACTTGTGAGCGGCGTGAAATCGCCAGTTACGGAAGGCTGTTGGCTAGGTGACTGTTTCCCACTTTGGAATATATCCGAATCTTTTAAGGAGGAAAGGGCGAATTGACCAGGAGTTAGGGTTGGGTCATCGTCAACAGATTTAATAGGGTGACCCTAGAAATAAATAAATAAAAGACCTTTTATTGCCAAGAACAGACCAGTCACAACAGACCAACAGTCACAACAAGAAGTATCTTTAAAACTATTTTCAGCATATTTGAAACACTTACCATACTTATATGCGTCCAGCTCACTTTTGGCGCAAATGAGCTAAAAGCTCTCTAGTAGCTAAAAAGCTACTGACTACTTTTTTACATTTAGTATCTACTTTTCTGAATGTAAGGCCAACCAACTTCAGCAAAAACACACTTGTTTGTGCGCTTAGCTCATATATTACCAAACAAAAGTTGTGTATGTGAAAACGAAGCATTATTAACTACCAGCTACACATTGGGAGTTTTATCACTTTTTCTGGTTTAAATAATCGAAACAAACTCCCCCTCCTCCCAGAATCATTGAAACTTGTGGTCAACACTTTTATACAAAACAGCATGGAATATAAGGCCACAGGTACGATCACTTTGGACTTTTTCTAGGGGGATAGGAAGATGGATCAAAAGGTTCTAACAAGCAATGGAGGAACCTGGCACATGCTAAGGTTTCATTTTTAGTCCAAATACTTGGGACTAGTGGGAGTACGCTGACATACGTTTCTCAAAACATTCGAAGAGCAGTTCTAAGAGACAGATCTTAGGGGATATCCCTGTGTATACATTTATGCATGAGATCAGACTTAAAAAGCTAGCTAAGAAATTGAAAAAACTCGATTACAGAAGAAAAATCTTATATAAAGTTCACAACAAACACTAAGTTTTTCCACTCTCCTATTGATTTTCACCAATATTGACAAAATATATCTTCAGGATAATATCTAAAGCTTTTTTATACTTTAAGAACAAATTTTTTTGAACTCTGAGTTTTTTGAACTTTGCAAAATACGTTTGATGTATGACAATAAAGAGAAAGACAAAAAGAGGAAGAAAGAGACCAGAGCTTGATGTAAGATTCTTTTTCACTTATGCCATTCAAATGTCAAGCCAAAGGTCTGAACTACGAGAACTGTTTAATGACTTTTTGGTTACTAAAAACATACCTCTTTTGCTGAAGTTTTTTAAAAATTTTAAGAAAGGTGTAAGCTAAGGCATAGCAAGTTAAGGCTCTGGATGAATGAATGAATTTTCGGCTCTTGAAGAAACATTCTTATTAGTAAGGCGTGGGTTTTGTGTCACTAGAGATACCTAAACACCGCTTTTTAAATATAGACCACTATGGGCTGTGGTTTCCTATTTACTAAGTTGCAACAACCGCTGCAACCATAATTGCCATTCCTCAGCGCTAAGGTTATTAGTACATTTTTTCCAATTTCATAATGTTAGAATTTTTCTTAAAGTAAAAATTTCACAAAGTTAAAAGTTTCATGAAATTAAAAGTTGTCATAAGATTGACGCTAAAATGCTTCATAAAGTAAAAATTTCATAAAGTTCAATTTCATAATGTTAAAAAGTAAATAGCGACGACCACACTGCCTTTCCATCATAAACAATAAGTAGAACAATAGGGAATTTTTTTTATATAAGACAGTGGTACGCAACTTTAAATGAAAAATGTTAAAAAGAAACAAGCAAACTGAGTAGAGCATAGCCCCCCCCCCCCACGAGCCTTCATGACTGGGAAATAAAGCAGGGAACTGGATTTGATCGGCGAGTTTTATTGAAGTAATATCACCGTAAAATAGTAAAAAATTCTTCCTATAAAACTTTGTCATCATTAAAGAGTAATGAATATAATAATATAATAGTAATGAATAATAGTAATGAATAATAGTAATATAATAATAATATAAGTAATGAATATAATAGTAATGAAATGATAATGAATATAATAATCATTTCTATAGGAAATGAATTTCAGCCCCTCCCCCTATATTCCATTTTTTTAGGATTATACTTCCTTTTTTATTCATGATAAATAGTTATATTTCCTATTTCTATTTTAAGGTTATGCGGTGTTGCTAGGTATAAATAACCCGTCAGAAAGATTTCAGCAAAATTGAAAATGAAAAGGTTCAGAAGTTAAGACTTTTAGGAAATGACTTGTTCCGAAAATAAATTTGACTTGGCCCATACTATTACAGCTTTTTAGAACCTGCAAATAGTTTCAGGTTAAAGCAATAATGTTTTTTTAAGCTCAAACTAACACGGAATTATTACATTCTAAATAGTCAACAATTAATTACTTACCTTCCATGGTTTTCCAGGTTCAAATTCAGGCACAAGATCAGAAATTGAGGAATACGCCTGCTGATTTGGAACTGAAGACCATGTATCTTTACCCGAGTCACTGGCAGTACCAACTTCAGATGATGTCGAGTCAGGCCATCCACTCTCGGAAGTATTACGAGACATCGTCGACCATGTGCTAGAAATTATATATACTTTTACATTTCAGTCCAAATTATTCTCGCCTACTTCCACAGCAATATTCACACACGTCTATATATCCAAAAGGGTAACACCAAGTCAACGTTATTAATTTTGGCCCATTCAACCCCATTGATTAACAAGACAGCTTTCAATTTGCTTTACTTGAAAGTTTAGGCCCTTAGTACAACAGCATTGCTATTCTTTAACATAGTAACATAAAGGGGATTCGACGCATTAAAATCATTTTATGAGCCAGCACCACAGGCAGCTCCCAAAACAACTTAGGTAACAATTAATAGGGGATCTTAATCGTGTCAATAGTTCGAAAACTTAAGAAAAGGCTAAAAGCACAGTCTATGTAATGTACCATAGAGTATAAAGATTATGCATCCTGTTTCTGTAAGGCTTTCAATCAAGGCGATTAACACAATAGGGAACTCCCAAACATGCCAAATTTCTCAGATGATACTTTCTTTTAGATGATTTTTAATGTTTTCCAAGCAGGTATGTTGGAATATTTTTAGGGACTGCTCTTTCCTGAATTTCAAAAAGAGAATTCTGCTTTATTCAATCGAAAAAAAATCACATTTTCTAATAACGTTTCATCTTATCTGAACTGAAAAATAAAATAAAATGAACTGATTTTTTTTCAATTTTTACGTCACGTCACTCATGACGTCATATATGGTTATGAGTACACAATCGGTGTTAGATATTACGTCATGTCACTTATTACATCATAAATGGTTATTAGTAGACAATCAGTGTAAGAAATCGGACTTGCTTCACGAATCAAATATCTTTGAAAAGATGCAGTATGAAAAGATGAAGTATGAAAAGACATCAAAAATGCAGTTTTTGTATAGAGATTTTTTTTTATTTTTTTTTTTATTAAAAAAAGCTCTAGAACTTTTATCCCCCTTATTTTTAGCCGGGTGATTCTTTTGATTTTCTCAGGCTCGTAAATTTTGATGGGTAAGACTAAAATTAACGAAGCTTAAAAATTTAAAATATTTACCACGTTCGTTATCACGAACTGTTTGATTGCTTCAAAAACCAAATATCTTTGAAAAGACTGCAATATGAAAAGACATCAAAAATACAGATTTTTTTTATAAAAAGTGATTGTATTTAAAAATTTTTTGATTAAAAAAGGCACTAGAACTTTTAATTTCCGTTCGAATGAGCCCTCTCACGACATTCTAGGACCACTGGGACGATACGATCACCCCTGAAGAAAAAAAAAATAAAAAAAAAAATAAAATAAACACGCATCTGTGATCTTTCGTCTGGCAAAAATACCAAATTCCATATTTTTGCAGATAGGAGCTTGAAACCTCTACAGTAAGGTTTTCTGATACTCTGAATCTGATGCTGTGATTTTCGTTAAGATTCTATGACTTTTAAGGATTGTTTCCCTCCTTTTTTCGAAAATAAGGCAAATTTTCTCAGGCTCGTGACTTTTGACAGGTAACATTAAACTTGATGAAACTTATATATTTAAAATCAGCGTAAAAATCCTATTCTTTTGGTGTATCTATTGGTATCAAAATTCGGGTTTTTAAAGTTTCGGTTGCTATTGAGAAGAGTCGCTCTTACTATACAGTTCGTTACCACGGGCTGTTTGATAGCTCTTATCTCCGAAAAGAAAACTGGAGAACTTAAATGGTTTTCTAAGATTTCCGGGAAAGTAGATGTCGGCTTTTAGTTTTCTATCGTTTATTTGGATCTCTTATCTGAACTCTACAGATTATGGCAAGCCCGCCTAATCAATCCTAAATAGTTGGACCACACTAACTAAAAAAGCTTATAATGGAGACATGGTGATACTTAAAGCTATCGAGTCCCCTTAATATTATGCCCAGTAGCTGGGTGTCATGTAAATACATCTCAGCTAAGGTCCTCAGTTACTACAGTGACCATATTTTATTCGCTAATATTTATTATTTATTAAAATAATATCATTCTATGATTATGGAGACAAATCAACTACGTAGACGAATTCTTATTCAGTCAAGTTATGGAAGAGCAACCAATTATAGAGAAGGATTTTATCAAATCAAGCCAAAGATGTCACAAAGCAGTCATTACAATGGTAATGTCTCATAGCCTATCTTTGTTCGGAAACCTTTCTCCATTTTCGACATACTTTTTAGACAAGTATAATGGAAAACTAGCCATAGAGCAAGCTCAAGTTTTCAGACCCAGCCTGAGACCCAGACCCACGCAGCACTATTTAAATATTATTTACAGTCAGTCAGAACCAAATTCATTTTTCTTAATTGTGTTACCATTAAAAAAAATATATACATAATTCTTTTTGTTATATTTGAATTACAAAATTCCAGAAATTCAAAAAAAAAATAAAATTTTAGGATAGGCCGGGGGAAAGGTTAGAACATACACAAAAAATGCTCTTAGATGGTATCACTTCAAAAGGAAAAGAATATTTTTCCCCCTCTCAAGGGAAAAAAGAGAAAAGAAAAGGGAGAGAACCTTGACAGCTAATTAAAACTGCGTATTTGCACCTTTGTTTGTAGCACAAAATTACAACATGTACGACCGGAGGAATTAAATGACAAATGGCTCCTTCAAACAACGTGCTATTTGCTTGGCAAAGCAGGGTAAGGAATTTTATAAAGCAATATTAGAAAAATTTAAAAGCACCATATTCACCAAACTTAATTTTGAAAAGGAATTACCTCTAGTTTTTCGACTTTGTGACACATTTAATACATTCCAATATTCTATTACAGTCAAAAGATTATATATTGCACAAAAAGACATAAAAATTAACAGAAAACAAATTGGGTATCAGAAAATTTTCCAATGTGTTTGCCCTTTTGATAAACCTTAGGAAGAAGAAGGCCCTTGCATCCCCACCCCCTTCTGTGCAGGTATGCTTATGACCTTCAGGCACGGCATCTGTGGTATATATGTCCAAATACAGTCAAGCTTGCTTATTTAACCCATTAACTGAGTATCGCTCAGCTCAGTATCATGGCTAAGCTCTCAATTTATTTAAATAAGCTGGCTATATTGATTACTTTTGTTCGGGGGGGGGGGGCCTTTAAAACACATCAAAAAGGTGTTCATATGCAATTTTATTATGTTTTAAGAGCCAAACAATTCGGAGGGGGGGCGCAAAGCCCCTAACTCCTCCCCTGAATATGGCCTTGGCTCTCACTAATTTATTCTTTTTTAATGTCACACAAAAACTATTAAAATCTAGTCTCAATTGTTAGCACATTTGAGCCGTTTAGATGTCAAATTGACTGCAACCAAAAAACAAACAACGGGATAAAATCCAAAAAGAAGATAACAACCGGCCTTCAAGTGCTGAAGATATGATGAAAAAAACAATCTAGGAATGTTCATGTGCTGTTAAACAATGAGTTCTGAGAATCTGTTTAAAATTCACTTTGAGGTAGACCTATTCAAATTGTATTCGGCAAGTTGTTTACTATTTCATACCTAACACGCTCTTTGCCGTTTTTTGGTATCAGTCCTTTTTAAATATCTTTATAAACATGCCAAGTTAAGAGACAATCCAGTGCTTTGAGGATAAAATCTAGATAAAAAAGTAAAGGGTAGACTTAAGTGATTTGAGTGTTAAGCCTTCCATTATCCTTCTAAAAACTGAAATTGAAGGATATTATCAACTTTTAACATGAACAGACTTAATAATGCCTATTACCATAATCCAAAAAATCAAGTAAAGCACTTACTCAGAGGGAGAATTGAATTTTCCAGCCCCTGCAGAGCCTGGAGCGCGCATAAAATCCATTGCATAATCTGAATCCTTGCTGTCTAACGAAGGGAGCTTCCAGGTGCCCAGTCGAGACTGACTTGAATGACCCTTAAAAATAAAAAGAGCCGTAAAGTATTCAATCCTGATGAGAACACTAAATGTAAAGACAAATGCATTATTACATCGAAAAATATCCCTAAGTACGAAGCTTTATAAATTTGTAGGTAATTATAGGATAGTTTAACAGTATTGGAAACTAACAATTTTCACGACATTTACAGCGAAGTAGACAGAACTGACTGAAATTCTCTCTATCAGCCATTATTCAAAATTACTTGGCTTAAAGTAAAAGTGTAGTTCCAACAGCCGAGCTCACAGTGGCGTTAATTCCAGAAAATTGAAGGAGGGAAAGGAGAGGGCAAGATAAATTTGTCAAAATCTAGGATGGGGGGGATTTGTCGTTTTTTTAATTTTTCAATGAAAATAAAATAAGGCACCAATCAAAATACCCCCCAAAAGATATTTTTCAAAATGTGAAGGGGCATATCCCCCTTCCCCCAATTGACCCCACTCCCAGCTTAAACCAGTGACTTCAAACACTGGAACTCACCGAAATTCCAAGAGACTCCATCAAAAAGTGGGTTGACTCAGGTGACCCTAGCATATGGTAAACAAGAATATATGTGACAAAATTGGAAAAGAAAATTATCCATATTTTCCAGAAACATTCTAGGTATTTTAACCAGACATGGCTATTTCAATGCTTATAGATTCAACTGTTTTACTTTAACGTATTTCGTCACTCAAGGACACGAATTCTATCACGAGTATGGAGGAATTGAACTAAGAAAGAGAAAGAAAACAGACAAAAATAATTATTCTAAAGCTATAGCAATCACTCCAACTATTCAATAAACTTGTTTCGTAAGAAACGGCTAACTAAGTAGTACCGCAGCACGCAAATTTGAATACCTAGTTTCAAAAAGTAAAAAATACCAAAATTTCGATATAAAAAAAGTATTTTTTCGAAAAGTTGAGTCACGCAGTAGAAGTTTCAAAAATCGGTAAAATTTTGCTATCAAAAGAGATTCAGAGTGTCATTCCGATCTATAGAAAGACTCCAGCTTTCCGGATTCCAATCCACTGTCACATCACTAATATAAAGATATACCAGCCTATGGTGTAAAAAGTGATCTTTGAGATTGATCCCATAGTAATAAAATTAAATAGCCCATAACTCCAAAAACTAGAGTCAGATCAAAAAAGAAGGTTAGAACGGCCTTGTCCAATACTCCTATGTAGGAAACTAACTGTCCCTTGGCTTGAAGAACGAGGAAAATTTATTGGCTTGAAAAACAAAAAGTGGGTGAAAAAACGATATTCTGCATCGATGGCATCCCCCCCCCCCTCTTTTTTTTCCCTCCTCAGCTAGCTGGGCACTGGAAAATCATAGAGGGCTGTTTAATGGCTCATTTTAAAGGAAATTGTTACATCTAGTGCCTTTTGTAATTAAAAAAGTGTTTACAGTAGAATCAGTTTTTTGCAAAAAACCCGTATTTTTCTATAACTATTCAGAATTGTGCATATTTTTGTATAAAGAAAAACATATTTTTGTATAAAGAAAGCATAAGTTTGTATAAGAAAAACTTAGTTATAAGAATCTTATCCTCTTGTATTTTGTTTAATTTACTTGTTTGTTTAAATAAATACATTTTGAGCAAAGTTCTGGTTTGTTATACAAAAAATTAGTATGTCAAGCATCAGCACTATCAGCTTTCTTTCTAGCTGAGGTTCTCTCGATTATGGAACTTCAGTTGATGTCCTCATGACCTGAAATTCTAATCGGATCAACATAAAAACGATAATTTCAAAGTCAAAGTCAATGCAACCCCATTTTTTGTCTTGCCGAGCTCCCCTTGGCTTGAACAACGAGAAGAATCTATTGGCTTGAAAAACAAGAAAATTTGCTTGAACAACGATATTCTGCATATACGGCGTCTTTTTTTCTTTGTCTTCCTCCACAGCTAGTGGGGCACTGGAACATCATATAGAGTTGTTTAATGGCTCATTTGAGAGGAAATTGATTTCTTTAAAAAAAACTTTCGTAATCAATAAAAATAATTTTTAAAAAAGAATAAATTTTTTACGAATAACTGTATTTCAATGTACAAGATTGATGAATGACGTCATAATCGCAGGTTGTAACCAATGTTGGGGGAAATTCTATTTCAGCCCGAGAACAATAATGTAAACTATTAAAAAGCAAAAAAAGTAACGTCTTTTGTCATTGTTATTGCTGTTTTATTATGTTATGGAATTGTTATTGTTGAAATGTTTATTTCCGTAGAGCGTTTTTTTCTTCTTTTTATTTTGCCATGGCTCTAAGAGGCAATTTATAGCAATAAATATCTTTCTAAAATATCTATCAGAACTATAACGTGAGCAATTCAAAAGCAATGGCTTTTATCAGAGGATTAAAAACTGGGTAGTTTGACAACAAAATGGGCCTACAATTATGATCCCAGGGTTAAATTTCTATGTTATTCTATTCGGCAGACCTTTTTGCATATTCATACCGGCAAATTATTATATACTATTAAGAATCAAATTAAATTGTAATGTGCAATTTGAAATGTCTCATCTTCAGCAAAAATTTTTATTTGTGACGTTCTTCATATGAATTCTTGTGTTTCTTTTTTCAAAATTAAGGCCCTAAACAAATTTTCCTAAAGTCGTGACCAATCTAAATCGTCTTTTCACACCGAAAAATGGTAGTATGCAAATTTCCAGAAACAAATTATAGTCTCATTTTGGAGGAAAAATTTTTATATATATATATATATATATATATATATAAAAGAAAATGTAGATATATACAATTATTATTCGTTTTATAAGATAGGAATGATAAAAGATTCAGTCCTTCTATTGCCCCCCCCCCCAAAAAAAGAAGGAAAACAAAACAAAAATTACCTCTTGAACAGCCATATTCTGAAGGCCAGCAGAAATGGAAGCAATTGAATCTTTAAATGGATCTGCACCGCCAAGGAAGGGGGCGCTGCTTCCCCCTTGTTTAATAAACATATTTTGCTGAGTTTGGATCTGTGCTTGAAGGCCAGATATTTGATTTTTGACCTGAGCCACTTGTTGAACAACACGCTGAATAGTAGGCTGAGGAACTTGGCCACGACGAGCCATCATCTGCTGATGCTCGGCTGTCAAAGTTTGCAAAGTCTGGAACACCGAAAAGTGGCAATAAATAATAGAAAATTAGACAAAATAAATATAAAAAATGTTTATAGCCAGAGCCACAAACCACGACGAACCATCATCTGCTGATGTTTGGCTGTCAAAGTTCGTTCAGTCTGGAACACAGAAAATTGGCAATAATTCACAAAAAATGAGACAAAAATGATATAAATAAAATTCATAAAAAAATTATAATCAACGCTATAAGCCACGACGAGCCATCACCTACTGATGCTCAGCTGATAAAGTTTTGAGGAGTCAGGAAAACAGAAAACTGGCAATTAGTCATTGGAAATTAGACAATTAAAAAATATTAAGATTTTGTTCTCGCTAAAAGTTTTATTTGTAAATTTTTGAAAAAACAAAATCGAATCTTAAGCCCCTTTTGAAAAAAGGTTTTTTTAAACATAAATTTGCCTGTGAAAAGAGCCCGATTATCATCTGTACACATAATAAAAAGAGGCACCATTTAAAGACGGGGAAGTAGGCAAAATCCAGGGCACGTATCCAGGGGGATAAGCGACAAAAATATATGTAGACAAATTTGTGTTGCATTTTATAAAGTTTATTTTGTAAAAGCCCCCTCCCGGACAAAAATACCCCCCCCCCCCTCCAAAATATATGCTGGATACGGACCTCGCTACATCCTTATCTTTTGAAAACTGACATCGACGCCTAACGATTATCTATTTAGCCATGGGCACATAAAACAGCACGCAACAAGCTCCATGAACAAAATTAGTTTCGCGAGGAGAAAGTTCCGTTAAACACACTCCGAGGCTGCACTCACGGAGTCCAAACACGCACACACACGGAGTCCACACACTCCAAGGTCAAATTCTTTGTACGTCCCTGGTAATAGGTATAATTTTTTAACCGAAATAAGTCTCAAGCATGATCAGGATACATTGGAAAAGATCAATTCAGCAAAATACACATTACAGAAAAACTTAAAAAAGATATTACCCTCGTTTTGCCAATGCGTTTGGGAAGAAGTGACAAGGACCCTCCCCAAAGCACCCTTCTCTTTCCCCCTAAATACTCCATTAGTACTCCAAGATGTGTCAAGATCCTCCATTTAACAATTGACAATTTGTCTTGACACTCCAGTTTAGAATACGTTATTTATAAAGATATGTGTAGCAAACAATACCTTCGACCTTCCACCATTAAACTGTCTCTTTTATTTCTTTCAACAAATCTACTCCAACCTAGATGCTCCATCAGTACCTAAAGAGGCAGAACTCTCTACTTGACTCAATAATTGTCTTAATACTCCAACTTAGAATAGAATTCGACTCTTTTTCTTACAAACCTACCCATCCCTAGATAATCCATTAGTACTGGAAGAGGCAAAACCCTCCATTCGACTGAATACTTTGTCTTAATACTCCAATTTAGAATAGAACCCGACTCTTTTTCATACAAATCTACCCCTCCATAGATAATTCATTAGTACCGAAAGAGGCATAATCCTCCATTCGTCTCAATAATTGTCTTGATACTCCAATTTAGAATAGAACCCGACTCTTTTTCCAACAAATCTAGCCCTCCATAGATAAATCATTAGTACCGAAAGAGGCATAACCCACCATTCGACTCAATAATTGTTTTAATACTCCAATCTAGAATAGAATTCGACTCTTTTTCTTACAAATCTAGCCCTCCATAGATACTCCATTAGTATTGAAAGAGGCATAACCCTCCATTTGACTCAATAATTTGTTTTAAAACAGCAATTTACAATAGGTAATATACCACATATAAATACATGTGTAACAAACAGTCCCTTCGATCTTCTCCAATTAGACCTTATTTCGCTTCTCTTTCATCACCCAAATTCAAAATTTATATAGTCATCAGGGGCATTGAACCATAAATCGTTGTAACTTGGCCTTTACCCAGAAATCATAGTCTATTCAGACCCTGAGAACTGCATAATTTTCTATTTTCGTACAATTAGTAATAATATTTTATTTCTATTATTTTATATTAGTCTTGTATTAGTATGTATTTCAATTTAGTATTCATTTTTTGATCTTAATCCTTTCTCAAGTCTTCAATTTTAGTTTGTGCTCTTAAAAGCAAAAGTAGTCACGCTTAAACAGGACAAAGAATATAACGTTTTTGTCATTTTCTGAAATAGTACTGCAGCACATTTTTTTAATTGTGCTGCATCACGAGCTCTCCAATTTGACAGTGACCTTAATCTGATTCTAATTTATTGCCCTTCGACTATCGTAAATTGCCCTGATTTATGTAACTTCAATTTACGCTGCCCGCAACTTCAAATTAGTTGCGTAAACAACCCTTTCAATTTACGCAACAACGATAGAAAGAATTCTGAACTATTTTGCAGACAGAGCAAAAAACCATTTCGGGTCTCACAAACGGTATTTCTTGTTACATAGGGCTAAAAATTCTCATAATTCTGAAAATAGAAATTCGTCGTGTGTTTTTTCTGGGACGGCTACGATTAAATCGTGTTCTTTAAATGGTTTATTTGGACGTTAAACGATCAAATGGCATATATATTTTTTTAAAGTTTAATTCAATTCATCCGTATTATTGATTAGAACGATGAAATTATCCTTTGGTTGACATGGAACATTTCCTAATTGATTACTTTTTTATGAGCCTGTATACAATAATAAAAACGGCCTATAGCGGTTAGTATTATCTATCAACTATCTTAAAAAAAACAACCCACGTGTCTGAATCTTTTCAACTAAACTGTAACTAACTCATGCCCCAACCCCTCCTCATCTCTAAGGGAAAAGGATGATATAGAACAATTAAAAATGTTAAGAGGGAGCGTTAGTGACAAATACAGATGCCTCTGACGTCTTAAAAAAAATATATCCAGTTCCAAAGGTATTTGAAACACGAAAAGCTACCCTACTGTCTCATGTAATAACAAAAAATAAGAAAACAATAATTATATTTCAAGCTATGTTCAAGTTTACTCATTGACTCGTTAATTATTTTCTCTAGCTCATTAACGGGTTACTTTAACTATAGACCAGGTGTGAGAAGACAACTTCCATCAATTCTCTGTTGGACATGTTTAGCGCACAAAGTTCAGGGACGTACAGTCAACCAAACGGCTATTTATCCGGGCAAGGAATTTTTTCCAAAAGTTCAAGTATGTGTCGCATCAAGCATGGCGATCTATACAAGGATTGCGAATTATAGAAACGGACCGTGACAAGCTTACAGAAAAGGTATCCTTGCAAGTAGCATGCAATAAAAACGGCTTAATTAACGAGACTATGCCTCGTTCTCTTGCTTCTCGCTATTATAATAAACTCGTTTTTATTAACATTGTTCAACATTAATTAACAAAACTTTTGTCTCGTTAATTAACTCGCTTTTATTATATCCTCGTTGCAAGGTATCTTTCCTGTAAGCTTTTCAGTCCAGTTCTCCAATTCAATGAATTGTTCACATATTTAGCAAATTCAGGTGATAGAAGCACATAGCTACATACAAATAGAACAGTGAGTTAATAAAAAAGTGACTTACTTTGATTTGTTGAAGCAGTTGATTCAGAAGATACAAAGTTTGAGGAGCAAGTGGCTGATTCAATATTTGTGGATTTAAATGACCAGCTGTGACTGCCATTTGGATCTGGCTCACCAAATAGCGTACTTGATTCTGATTGGCAGCATTAGCACCTCCTGAAGGAGCAGCTTCAGCACGTATATCAGATCGACCCATGGCACCTCGCTAAAAAAAAGAGGAGCTATACTGTTTGAAAGATCTTCACTGAAATATTGGGATGAAAATGCGGGTTTTCTTGGCATTCCAGATACTTGCCATTAAAAGGAGCCTCCTGATACCCTTCTAAAATGTTAAGTTCATTCATTTATGAATATCTTCACAGCAGCAAATGACATACTTTTAGAGGAAGATGATCAGACGAGTTTTAAATAGATATGAGGTAGTTGATTTTTTTTTAATATTCAAGGGCTCTTCCTCCATACCGGGGATAAATAAAGGTGAAAAGGTGATGCTGGGTAACAAGAAGATAGATAGTGGGATTCACTTACCCGAGTAGCATCATTAATAAAGATGGTGGATGCAGCGACGATGTAAAAAGTAGAATAGCCAAGACCCAGGATATTTTTCACAGTTGAAAAAACTTTGGAAGAATAGGAGGATAAGCCTGCGAATCAGGATTTAGGAAGGCTATACAGGAAGTATGGCTTGGATATGTGGGCACTTCGAAACTTCCACACTTCGGAAGACAAGAGGACTTGTTACATGTTTTCCAGAGGTATTGTATAAGGAGTCTTGGGTACCCGTTTGCCTGACATTATGTCAAACAGCAAGTTGTGCAAAAAAAAAAAAAAAGTTCTATCCCACTGTCTAGGGCTATAGTCACTATCAGTGATCAAGTATGCTTCTGAAGCATGGACGCTTCAAAAGATTGAAAAAACTATACAAGATTTTTTCTCAAGAAATTGTTTAATGATTGTTCTAGATACTCCTTCAAAGTATCGTATATCAACCAATAAGCTGTATGAAAAGTGTAGTCGTAAGAAGTTATAAGAAAGGATTTAAATTAAACTGAAACCTCAAGGGAGAGTGTAAATAGTAAAGCTTTGAAAATATTAGGTTGGAGGAGGACCAAAGGAAGTTGTGTCGGTCTAAAGAGGCTTAGTGCTGCAATAAGTTGTTGGTAGTAGTAGTAGTAGTATTACATGCAGATATTTATATATTTTGATATTCTGTCTTCTTTACCACAAAAGTTTAACCAACCAATTAAAAACAAAATAAATAAACGTTTATTCAGGATTCAATAAATACAGATAAAAAAAATGTTTTTGTAAATTTTTTCTCAATTCTTTTTTTTTAATTTACTTCTATCAGGCACTGATTTGAAGTAAAAAACAGTAGAGGGTTTTTTTAATCTTGAGTATTGAATGATCAAGGCAACAAATTTGGTGACAAAGTGGCTAATACTGTGGCCAAAGCTGAATACTTAAGCAGCTAAGGCATTACATTCCTAAGGAGTGAGTAAAGTTTTCATTCTCAGCTTTAGCCAGATTTTGCAGCATAGAAGCAAGCACTAGAGTCTGTCAGACGAAAGGCTGAAAAGACCTGTTACGTATACTCTCTTGTGAGCATCGGAAACCTACTGGCGCTGATTGTTTAAAAAGTAACACTCGCTTCGGATAACCGTTGTACATACCGTTAAACTACAGTTTTCAGAGCTGAAGATTAGCTATTCATTGGGAGTTACAGACACTTACGAAGTATAATATAATAGGTAGACGTTTATTTGAGCTATTTTTTTTAGATCCTTGGAGAAGGGTAAAATCAAGCCGCTTGGAGGTGTCAAAAACCACCTAAGAATTAAAGTAAATTGAGAATTAATAGCAAGCCCAAGATAAAAAAAAAAAAAAAAAAAAAAAAAAAAATCAAAATTGCATGGATAATTCAGAACATAAAAGATCTCTTGATTGGACGAGGCTTAGGACGCAACTATGATTATAAATGCACATTATTTCGCCTCTTTTTTCCTTCTTTGAACTATTTAGGTTTTTTTTAAACTTTTGTTTTTAATCATTTAATTTTACTGGCCTAAGTACCGTTTTAAGATTTTTTTCTTACTTTTTTTAATTTCATTAAATAATAGGCTAGCGAAATAAACTAACAATATAGAAATCATAGTCATGGAATATAGTTTCATCAGTAGGTTAATTATGTGATAACAAAACGTCATAGAATTACCATGATGCAAAATCATAAAATCATTCCGCTAGCACAAACAAAAATATTGGTGGGGAGGAGGGGTTTAACAGGTAAAGGCTGATACTTTACAAGAGCAACATATTAAATTCGAAGAATTGGCAGCATTAGTTGAAACCCTCAAGCCTACTAAATTTAAAAATTAAATGCAAAACATAGGATCACTCCCAAAATTGTCGAATAGCTTGCTTCAAAGGCCCTGAGTAAGTCCATTTCTTCAGATCGTCTTGGTGGGATTAATGTGACAAGTGTCTAATCCCAAAACAGAGGACAATCACAAACCCCAAAACAAGTTATTTGGACACAGAATCACCCCCAAAACTTTTTTTTTGCGGCCTGGCTACGTTTTTTATGTAGTCCTGCCCTAGTCCCATTTTGGGTCGAGTAGATCTTCACAAGCTGAAGAATTTTGTATTAAATACAAAATGAAAACGATTTCGCAGTGTTTGCTTAACAGGATTTAAATTACAAGTAAAATTAAGATTACTCAAATAAACGATTAATAAGAGATACGCTTAATTTATGATTAAAACTGGATAGGGTAGAAAGCCTTACAAATATATCCATTGCCACAAAAGACCATTTCTTCAAATACGGCTTTAAAGCTTAGGAGAACGATTTTAGCGAAATGGGTACATGGAGAAGAGAGGAACAAAGAGAAAGACATAACTCACCCCAGGATACATCATGGGTGGTTGACTCGGTTGTCGAGTGGCCATCGGAGGTGGTACCTGTTGATTGGGAAGAAATTTACTCATTCCACTGACTAGACCAGCCTAAAATATACCACTACGTGTTAGTACATCCACCTTAGAATAAAGTACACATCAAAGCCATATACGGTGGCGTATCTACGAGGGGGAGGGGCAAGGAAGGAAATCTGTCCCTTGACGCAGCCTCGTCGGGAGCTCCAAACTGAGTTTTTTTTTGTTTACTTGTATTGTGGTAGTGATGGTCGGGGGAAGGGAGGAATCGGCATTGTCCCCGGGCACTGAAAACCTTAGCTACGCCTTTGGCCATACACCACAGCTTTTAGAAGCTTCGTTTCCCCCTGAAAATGATCAACAAGACCTCCCCTTTCCGCCTTGAAAAATTAAAAATGATGATCAAAAATTCAATGTAATATATTTTCCCGACTTGTGAAACTCAAGACAAAGCTACCGCAATATGATTTTGACGCTAAAAATGAGTTTTTAAGTAAAGAACTAACTTGATGAGATCATTTTTGGCAAGAATGTAATTAAATATACCGCGATTACAGTGGTTCCCAAAATGAGATTCCAACACCCTTTGGGGCCCCAAAGAAAATCCGTAGTGGTTTTGAAAACTAGGTTAAAACAAAATTTACGCAAGATTTAATTCATAAGTAATATTAGCTTAATAAAAAAGTATAGGGAAGATGTTAATTACAATGAATAAGATTTCATTCTTTTTAATGTCAAGAAGCTATGCAGGCATAAAATAATTCAGAGCCCGTTTTCCAACAAAATAACATTTATAAGATAATCTTATAATTCTTTTTAAGCGGTTAGGAACTCTTCCAGTGGCTTCGGGGAATATTAATAAGTATTTATATATATATTGTATATATATATATATATATATATATATATATATATATATATATATATATATATATATATATATATATATATATATATATATATATATATATATATGGTCTTTTATCTTTTCATCTTTTAATATATATATTAAAAGATGAACAGAATGTTATTCATGTATATACCCTACTGAGTGTATCTCACTACTTTTACTTCTTATTAGTAAGTTGTTTCGTTGACAAGAATTTTTGAGGAATAAAATTACAGTCTTCAGTAATTGCAATAAAAAGATTTTAATTGCAAGTGTTATTACGGTTCTATTCGTTACTTCTTTTCAAACTGAAATGATATTAGCGTTGCATTAAAATAAATAAAATGAGTTACAAATAGAAGCAAAATATTACATTACAGAAATAAAATATAACTCCAAAATACGATTAGTTCAAGATCCGAAGCTATAGCATGTAGTTGATAATTAGAAGCCATAACACAAGAACCATATCAGTAGCACCCCCCCCCCATTTTCAATATTAAGTATTGCTTAGCATGAGACTAGTATCACTCCTTACTAAATTGCCATTACCATCACCACCATGATTATCCAAAAAACGTGATGGTTCTTATTTATGTAGAGCTAAATGCATACCGCTCTATACCATAACAACAATTTCCTTTTTTCTAATTATTGTTACAAGTTACCAGAATAAAGAGCTTTGTTTCATTGCTAAAGTAGCCCGTGTATGTGTAACGTACGTCCATAGACGCGTTTCCATCCCTGAAGGTTACCAGGGGTGTAATGTTCTAATACTTAAATGTTTAAAAGTTTTGTTTCATAATCCCCTCCTTTACAGGTCATGGAGCCTTTGTGGGGATTAGTGATCTTATTTATTGAATGCTTTTTCTTATTTTTTGTTGGAAATGTGTTTTATCTTATTACTTTGTATAACGTTTTCTCAATAAATAATACAGCAATAATATAATTATAATTCTTTTTTTTTTATTTGAACAGCATATGATATCTTATTTCCATAGTCAGTTTCAGATCTGAGTTATCTATATTCACACACACACACACACACACACACACACCAAGCCACAATCCGAGTTAAGAAAAATGAAAGAATAAGTAAGAAAATTGAAGACACAAGACAAAAAAAAAACTTGTCCAAAATTTTTGACAACTTTGCAAATATGGTTACTAAGTACTGCAACAAATGCAGCTTAAGTTTTTTTAAAGTACAGACTGATTTACCCCTCCCCCTTAATTTTTATACCCCTCCCACTTTTATAGCTTCACACATTTTTCCTTTATTTTATGTTTGCTTTACCTTTTTTTAACGCTTTTTTTTTAAGCGTTAACAAAATTTCTCTTTAAAAAAAAAAGACAGAGGGATAAAAAGCCCTATAAAAAAAAACAAATTAATATAAAAAACAATATTCTTCCAAAACAGTATTCTTTTGAAACAATTTACGCAGTAAAAAATACCATTATAATGCTAGAAAAAACACTGTTCCCAACATTAAACAAAACTAAATGGCTGGACGCTTTTCGACGCTAAAGACAGACGCTTCTTCATAAATGAAAAAGCCTGGACAGACGCTATTATGACTAAATGACTGGGCAGACGCTTTTTCGTATTCTAGGCAAACATGTTGAATTTGTAAAAAATACAGGTTCAGCTAAGAATTCGCGGGGCAAAGCATGCCGTAGTATATAAAGTGAAATTGCATTAACTCTTAAATTGAGACATAAACAATAATAAAGGAACTACAACAAACAGAAAATAAAAAAAAGGAAATAAAAACAAAAAATTTTGAATCCTTATGCAATAAAATAATCAAATGAAAAAAAGGGGAAACAGAGCAAAATAGCTTCTGAAGCTCCAATAAAATTAATTTAGCCTATCAATAGAAATAAAGTAATGTTAAATACCACATTGTTTCCATAAAGTGGAAAACAAACCTGAGAGCCGAATTGCATATTTTGAGAAGTCTGGCCACCAAAACGGTTTGAATATGAAGGATCAAATGGAGGCATATCTCGGTTCAAGTCGCCACCAAACATGTTCTGACGACCGGCATTTAACATCTCAAGGGCATCTTCAATTTTTCCACTGGAATTGATTAAAGCTGTTTCTACGTCCTCTTTCTGTTAACAAAAATCAAAATTATTTTTCAATTGCTATTTAATCAATTTAGTTTAATAATTTAAGTTAAGTATTAATTTCATTTAATTAATATTTTATTATTTTATCTGATTTATTATTTAATTTAATAATTATTTAATTAATTATTATTTTAAAATTATTTTTAATAGTCTATAATTAGATTATAAATTCGATGTCCATGAATAACTAAAATGAGCAAAAATTAATTAAATTTAAATCTAAGTAGTTAAATTAGATTATTTATAAATTTATATATGAGCGAAAATTCAAACATTATGTATAATTATGCAATTAACACATTTAATTGATGCGTGAACATTTTTAAAAATGAATCAAATATCTTCTAATGTGATATTTCTTCTTTATTAAGCAGTTTGCTCACTCCATGGAAAGGGTCTATCTTGACTATTTTAGGGTTTCTTCTTGTGACATTATTAGGTCATGCCAAAAAATCTCGTAATTACTACGTGTGAAAGTATTATATATGTATGAAAAAAAAGAACGGTAAAAAAATATATTGAATGATTATAATTATTTGAATAATCATGATCTAATACTTTTTGTGAATTCGCTTGAAAAAATTTCCGGTATAAGCACTATTTACTGAAATGCTAACACTGCTCTTTAGGAAAGAGGCGCACCTTTTACACTCAGCATTTCCATCATGAAAGATAGCTATAGGTACATTTACGATGAGATTTTACTAATACCAAGATTTAGCTAGCACTAATTTAAGCGAATCAGAATATTTCGAAGTATTTTTCAGCCAATCAGATGATCCTATGAAAACTCTGATAGGCTCAAATTAACGCTAGCTAAATCTCGGTATTGGTAAAATCTCATTACATCCTCAGATTACATAAGGATCATATCCCCAGAATGGTTCTACTGAAAAGCTAAAAAATTAGAGAAACACCAGAAACCACACCGGTGTGGGACAAGATTATAAAAATGACAAAGGACATATTCCAGCATTTTCTAGGAAGAGAGAAAAGCAGCTTAAGGATAAAAAATTGCAGTAAAATCAATTTAAATAACCCGTACATAGTATCCCATCTATTGTAAGGTAATTTAGATTACAAGTTATTTTATCTAATTTTAATTACCAACCGATATTCTCAACGTTTAAATGATACAAGACAGCAAATTCTAATTCATAAACACATAAATTCTCCAAGATCGAAAATTTTATTACCTCTTTTGGTGTCAATTGAATTTACTTTGAAATTTCTTGAAGTTTAACCACTTAACTGAAAACACAATTACTCGTAAGCTATTTTTTACTATGCCTCATTGATAACTATGACTGACATACTCCTATTTACACATCGTTGACAAGAAACTTGCCAACTTCTGAATAAATTTGAAAATTGTGTAAGTTGTTTGGATCTTTATTTGAGTGGATTTTGTCTTCAAAAAGACAACAACGCAACCTGATGCAGCAGTACTACTACTAATAATAACAACTTACCGCAGCACCAGGCCTCCTGAAGCCAACAGAACTACACACACTCCTCATACAACCTAAACTATTCAAAGCCTACCTCTTTATACCCTCCCTGGAAGTTCCAATTTCCCTTAAATCTTTCTTTACGACATCCTCCCACCGCAACCGCGGGCGACCTGCTTTCCGTTTAGTTCTAGACGGTTGGCCAAGAAGGACAATATTCGGCAATCTATCATTTTTCATCCGCAGAACGTGCCCTAGCCATCTCAACCTTTGTCTCATAATAGCCCTTGAAAGTAAGATTGAATCATACTTTTCGTACAGCCTACTGTTTGAAATACGGTCAGTCAGCCGGGTACCCAGAACAATCCATAGACAATTTCTCTGGAAAACATCTAGCAAATCTTCATCTGTTTTTCGGAGAACCCATGCTTTAGATTCATATTTGACCACTGTCACACTGTAGCTTCCAATATTCTAATCTTGGTTTGCATACTTATCTTCCTATTCTTCCAAACTTTTTCAACACGGGTAGGACGGACACAAACCAATAAAATTTTTTATAAAGCAGATTCTGGAGCCAAAACACGATGTTGCAGCCCTCTCTGTTAAAAATACTTCATGCTGGGAAGGTGGCAATAGAGTGCAGATTTTTTAAATTGTATGACATAAACTAGTCTTCAACAATTAAACATTTTTATCAGAGGTCAAAGGAATGAAGAGCTGGATTACTCTCCACATAGATACACCGTGAAGACTACCCATGAAGGACCCACACCACGACCATTGGTCGAACCAATTGGTCGACCAATGTATTTCGTCATTACATTACACATCGAAATACACTATGTATTTGGAACCCGAAATACATAGACATTTGTTAGCATCTGATGTTTCAGATCCTCATTAGTGAACAGTGTATGCCAAATACAATAGTTTGTTTATATGGTGTTTATATGTATTTTTATGTATTTTCTGTATTATATGTATTTTTTTAAACGACAAAGAACAAAAAAGTATTATAACAATACAGTAATATTACTTAATCCAGTCACAGCAAGACTGGAATAGTTTTACTGAATTGTAATAAAAAATGGCATCAATTGTGAATTCACTTGTGTGGTTCATTTTTTGATCCCACCGCCGATAATTGTTGAGCCCCAAGCTTGAACTCGATTTCAGCGGGTTCGGGTTGAACAGACAGAACACATTGGCTGCAAACAATCTATAACAGATTCCTGTTAGGCCAGGAATTTCAAAAATGCACGAGGAGCTGAGTGTCAACCTATTTTGGAACACAATGCCCTAAAACGAGACTAATAGGGGATGCCTTTTTTAAGCTTGAAGACAAAGGTGTATTTCTTATTGTAGAGACTGATTTTGTTTTTGTTTGTTTTTTTTGCTGGTTTATCACCGACATTCAGTTTTTCTTTAATTTGACACTAACTAGGATTGAAAACTCCTTAACTACACATGGTGGGATTTTGCCCGCCAAGTGCTTAAAGACTTAAAGATTTAAGTCCTGATTTTCCCGTGTTTTTTTTTCGGACATATAAGATTGCGTATCAAAAAAGGGAAAAAACTCACTGTCCTTGGTACTTTAGCAACTGGATCGTGGAAAAACCTTTGAATAAACGGCACTTTTTTTCGTTAATTTTAAAATAGTGCGTCTTCTGTTCCGGTACATATATGACTGCGTATAAAAAAAAAGGGAAAAAGCTCAGTGTCCTTGATACTTTGGCAACTTAATCGTGAAAAAATCTTTGAATGAACGGCCTTTTTTCCTCCTTAATTTTAAAATAGTACATCTTATGTTTTAATATGAAGGATTTTAGATATTCGACGAATTATCCGACAGCTTATTAATGATAATCTGATGAAAAGACAGTTTTAAGTAATGGACAATGAATGTTTTATCCACTTTGTCAATTTAATTTTGTATTCTTTACTCAGTTTAAAGTCTATTGCTGTTTTTACACTTTTTTGTCCTGTTTTTGCTATTTAACCCCGAAATAACAATTCGGCCCTTCAGGACTTGTGAGCACTTTTTCGAAAAATATCATATCAAATCGATTTTTCGTGTGAAATTTATCCATCATCGAGAGCGTGTGTCAGCATTCGTCATACTGGGCCAAAGATCTAGAACTCAATTCCAGCTCAAATTCGTGATCATTATGACAAATGATTGTTTAAGAGATTGCTGAAATTTGTCCGAAAGTTCAACCCGCAGAAGAATAGTTCTGTGTGTTTTTTTTTTGTAGAATTGCAACCCAGTTCCAGCTCAAAAGACTGTCAACAAGTTTGTTGAAAAATTACCTGTAAGTTCAACCCGTAAGAACGTAGTTCTCTGTGTATTTTTGTTCGTTTGTGTCTGTGGAAATGGAAAATTCCAGCTAAAAAGACTGTCAACAAGGGTGTTAAAAAATTACCTGAAAGTTCAACCCATTAGAAAGAGTTCTCTACTACGAGCCATGACCTCACAAGCCATGTAGTTTCATGACGATTCGTTTAGTATTATTAATAGATCATCCTCCATCAATATGTAAGTCATTTGAGGTACCCATCTTATACAATTATCTACACTTAACATTAGAAAACGTACCTTATAACCCATTTCAATTAGAATCCTGTATGGTTTACTATTCCATACCATCTCTCTTGTAGGTCTTTGGGGCCCCCGACCGCTGCCTGGCCAAGATGGTTCATACACATCAGGCTCAACACCCCACCCTCCAGGTCCAACAGAAGGTACTTTCTTCATCCAAGATGGCGTAGTGGGTACTTCATCAAGGCCCCATCCAGGCTCACGTCCCGCATCAGGCCATGGCACATTATGAGGAGGGCCAGCGCCCCAAGATATGTCAGGATTGACACCTACAAAAAACATTAGCTACAATTCAGAAGGTAACTTGATTGGATTCAGTCACAACAAGGAGGATGATCACCATGTTATAGTTGACTGTTAAATAAAGCATGTAAAAACAAAATATATACCACACCACTGAAACCAGAAGCTTAATGGCCTATTGAGTAGGAGCTGAAATACGACTAACTAAAATATCTGTCTCAAATTTGTCCCGCGGCGTGCCCATCAATTTAGTATGGATGGAGGAGGAGGGTAGCTATAAATTTCATTCGGACAGAGGAAGATGGCATTTAACTTACCTTCATTTAGTTTTCAGTTGCTTTTTTACAATTCTATTGACTGAAAAAAGGGAAAAGCTTGACATTTGCAGGAAATTAGATTATGATTTTTTTTGGCATTTTTTGGCCGGAAAGAAAATTACATTACGACTGGCAAAGTGTTAATTTTACTACAGTATTTAGGACATTTTTTGCATACAACTTCGTCTGGGATATGAGAGGGCAGTATTCAGAGCCCTATCCTCGCCCCACGAGTGCACTCCTAGAAATATAATTTATTTAAATCTATTGCAAAGCAAACTTATGATTAAAAAAGTAACGTTTAAGATCATGTCCCTTTTTGGTGTCATTCTCCCATTTCGTGTCAAATCTAACATTTGACAGCTTACAGTTAACAAATTCTCACGAAACAACTGAAATTCAGATTACAGACGAGGCAAAATACGCCTGGTCCTGCTGGAAGTACAAGCACAAGTCAACTTTAACAGTGTCCAAGTCTAGCTAGTTTATTTCAATGTTAGGGAGACGACAAAACCATTAAAGAAACAATATCCCTTTTTAAAAGAACATTTCCCTTATGCAAAAAACAAAACAGTTAAGCTGATACCAAACGACCCTCTTACGGTTCTTCCTGGTACCTATACATTTTTTCCTAGCCCCATAGATCCTCGAAACCTAACGATTTGGACATGAAATTCACATTTGTGCAAAATCTATACTATCTGTATGTAGACAATACTTCTAAAAACAAAAGATCCATTACCTAACTTTATTACACTACAACTGCATAATTAAAGTCAAAGTAATTTATAAAAAGTTTTATGTGAGCAAAACTGTCAATTCTTTAGCTTCTACAAAGGGTGCACACCCCATTCAAGGTCCAATGGTATAGAACTTTATATTTTGAAACGACAATCTGCAAAATGTTCCATATTTGAATTGTACAAGTAAAAACAAGTAAGTTGTGTCTGAAGATTTTTGGAAAAAAAACTCATTAAAAGCTTTAGCAAGCCTCTGGGCGGCACCTTGAAAGAACTCAAGTTTTGGGGAAAAGAAAAGCAAGTTCCAAGAAATCCTTTTCAAACTCATCAAGTCAAAAACCTCAAAAATAATCTAAATTAATTCCATTCAATTTAGAGGAAAAATACGTTAGGAAGGTTGTTTGTTTTGGGTATGCCAGATAGACTTCTTAAAAATATTTTTTTTAGTTTGGAATTAAGAGTCTTAGTCGTCAAACTGTTCCCAAATGAGCACGAACAGCAAGCTGTTCCCAAATGAGGTAGGAAAAGCTCACAAAATTGTTAAAAAGGAAAGTACAACTCCATGGGAGGGGAAAATTATGGGGTAAAGGAGAAAAAAAACGTGGTGACCATCCACCGGTTAGGAGCCACAGATCTAAAAGGTAAGCGTTGTAATTTAATTCAGTAACTAAGATACAAATTTTCTTCCCTTGGCTCAGTGTTTAAAATGGGTCAGGTTTAAACGTGTATCATATTCTATTTAGACTGAATAATGAGTTACTAATAAGCAACACAACATTCTCTATAATTCACTATGTAAACATTCTAACAAAATAGATTGTGAACATTCTTTATAGACTCTTGTTAGCTTAGAAAGCCTTTCCCTCCTTTAAATTTCTACTATGCAACATGTTGTACATTGTGCAACATTTTTCTTGTCCTTTATATGCAAAGAAAAAAAAATGCGACAATCAGTTAAATTGCTACGTAAACAACAGCACAAGAAATGCTGTAGAGTATCACAGTAGACTACATAGCAATTTAGATGTAGAC
This sequence comes from Artemia sp. Qi Xiang Cuo, assembly GCF_049724085.1. Taxonomy (NCBI): domain Eukaryota; kingdom Metazoa; phylum Arthropoda; class Branchiopoda; order Anostraca; family Artemiidae; genus Artemia; species Artemia sp. Qi Xiang Cuo. The sequence goes on along the minus strand of NC_142796.1, from coordinate 71,063,093 downwards.
TAGAAAGCAATAAGTAGATTAGGTAGTAATTGTACAGTAGATTAACAAGAGTCAGGGACGTACGCAGGGGGGAGGGGGCTCTGGGCCCGCCCCCCCCCAAATCTCACGATTTTTTTTCATTTTCCCATAATTTTCTGATTTTTCTCACAGAATAATGGGTTTGAAGGATTTGGCCTCCCCCCCGAAACAAATTCCTGCGTACGTGCCTGACAAGAGTAAAAACAATTCTTTCAGCTACCAAGTTTCAGCCAAGAAATTGATATTAAATTAAAGCACTAGAATATTTACTGTAAAACAAGAGGGATATAAATAAGAAGCAAGAGAGAAAAAATAATAAACACAAGGAAAATAAACAAAAAATAATCTAACTGTAGAGGTAACTTTAATTGCGAGCAATATAACTGTAAAATAAATAAACAGTCAGAAACAAGAGGGAAAAAATTCAACCAAATTTACTACAAAATTCTTTTCTGTGTGAGAAAGCAAAATACGTACCTCCAGGAGGTGCACGAGGAGGCGGTCCAGAAGGCATTCCACGCCCGCCCATTTTGGGGTTGGGCATTTCCTGCCAACCAGTAGATGGCTTTTGAGCTGTGCCCCACAAATTGGTTCCATCATCGATCGAATTAGCTCTTTTAATAGCTTGCATCGTTGGATCGTCCCATCCAGTCGGTTTCGTTAGGTCCTTTGGGGGTAAGGCACCTCCCCATTGACCACCACCCATTGATCCTGGAGGTTTTCCCTAAAATTTTAAATAAACGTTAAATTCTTTTTGTTTTGCAAATCTAATGTTACCTTCAAACTATATCAAGCCATCTAAACTTATATTTACTAGTAAATTAAAAAAGCATGTGAAGCTTTTTGAAAAGTTGTTTTGCGCAAAAAAAAGAAAAGAAAAAAAAAATCAACTGCTAGCATTTTCTCGACCTTAGGCGTCGTTCAGACGCTACAGTCAGTCTTGGATAGAGTCCCAATGTTTAACATCGTTGAACTTTCTACCAATCAGAATCCAAGATTCACATAGTGTGGGAGTTGTTCAAAGATAGAGTTCATCCTATCTTCCATAAATCATTCTGAATTTTCTATGTCACGAGAAACAGTTGCAAGAGCTGGAAAATGAAGCTCTCAAAATGCCCCATCTATGTACAAAGCAAAATTTTTAGGTGAAGTGCAAATCACACTGCCATTGCCAACAACGCTGTGCTGACATCGTCATCAAAAGCCGATGTTGGGATACAGTTAATGATTTGAAAATCGTGTATCTTTGACATCTTATAGCCTGTATCTTGTAGCCTGTGGTTGCACAGTGAATTGATGCTCTGCTTTGCAATACAGGTCCCATGGTTCACGACAGGCCTGCTACTTGTCCCTGTAAAAAAGACCCAGCGCCAAATAAGGGACCCTTGGCTCTGGTTTGTTGGACTTTATGGCTCTTAAGGGTCCTTATTCTTTAACCTGTATCTTGTAACAAATTTTAGTTTCGATACCCCATCATAATTTTGGGCCTAAGAAAGATAATTTTGAAGTTCGTTAAATAGAACTCATTCTATGAACAAGGTACTATGCAATACATTAATCAGCACAGCCAAGTATTTTCCCAATTGTACTTAACCTCAAGGACACCGTAACCTCCTTTTTGACTTTAGAGCATTCTTGAACGCTATTCTGACATGTAAGATGTTAATGTATTATCGGCACTTGTGTCTTATAGTCACCACCCTCAAGTTCTGTCGAGAAATGAAGTTTGGTTAATGCTAATGAAACAAAACAATATGATGAAAATTTAATAGTTTATCAGCAACATTATGAAAACTACTGCACCGGATTATGGAAGGGGGGCCGCCCTGGTTACATTATATTAAATACACAATTTAAACTAACCTAATCCAACCTTAATACTAACTAATATTTAATTAAGTCACAACCATACTGCATTTTCCCATCGATCTAATGATAATATAGAAAATGAAATAATAAAGCTAATATAGAAAACAATAAAGAAAATGAAAACCGGTTATTGTCTCATGTTCGCGATACAAGATCTTGAGTGCGGGGGCTATAAGACAAAATTATCATATTATCTTTATTATATATGTTAGTATGTTAATGTATATAAGTCTGTTATAGTATTATCTTTAACGAAATTCATTTTGCTAATTAAGCTTTAATCGATCTTAATTCAGTAAATGTACCCAAATTTTTAGAATTCCAAATGGAATTAGATTTTCGGATACAAAATTGGTTTTATTCTTGCTAATACATGGGTGAGTGCAAATGGGGAGGGGGGGGAACAGAATTTACCAAAGGAAACATGAGAAAGGGGTTATTTTTACTTTCTATGTATTTAGCCTCCACCCTTTCAACAAGTCTTACGGCACGAATCCTAAGCCATTCTATGCTAAAAATAATTGGATTTCCTTCTGTTTTTTTTTCTATTTCACAGAGAGGTCAAGCAAAATAGAAACAAAACTATAAAAAAAAAACCGATTTTATTTGTTATACTCAATATTTGCATTAATTCTGATTCACATCTTTTTCCTTCTCTTCTATTTTCACGCGACAACATTACATTTTATTCTTAAGCAACATTATTATTTATTGTACTTTTAATTTCATCAATGACTAAAAACAGCTCATGGCCTCATCGAACGCAACATCTAGACTGAATAAAAGCCTGCCTTCTCGCAGAAAATCTCCCCTAGTTTCATAGTATTTCGTTTAACATAGACAAGGCCGTATCCAGGGAGGAGGAGGATAGCCGAGTTTGACCCCCCCCCCTGTATCTTTGTCCAAAAACTCCCCTTGAAAAGACACACCCGCCCCCCCCCTCCGAACAAAAATCCTGGATACGGCCTTGAAAATTGGCTTTAAAGCTATTTCTGCACTTGATTGTTCTTGAATTTGCCGGTCCAGAAATGCCTGAAAATCTGTGCATGAAGCTTACGCAATTAATATTGTTGGAACAGCATTTAGAACGAGAAAAACTCTTACCTGTTGCCAGGGTGCTGGTCCAACACCAAGTTCTGGTCTTACGACTCCCATTCCGCGATCTGACCATCCAGGACCAGCTGCTGAGGGACCCATGCTGCCCCAGTCTCCGTCTTTTTTCCACATAGGTGTTTGGGGTGCTTGCTGTTGCCCTGATGGTGGACCACCCATAGGAGGAACGACTCCTAAAAAATCATAAAGGAAATTAGTCATACATCCCCGTCGAAGAATACATCCCCATCGAAGAATACATCCAGTAAACGATGCAACATCTTATGAAATAATTGAAAAAAAAAGATAACCAAGTAAACCAGTTTCTTGCGAAACGCTAATATTATGCCAACGAGAACCTTAACGTAGCAAAAGTGTCAGTAGTACATCATGAAAACAGAAACCTCGATAAAACAACGACCGAAATGGTTAAAAAACGGAGGAAATCGATCATGAAATAATGCGATATATTTATTTATTTTACAATGATGTAACGTTTTCTTCAGAATTTAAAATCTTTCAATCCAACTAAAATTTGTTTAGTAAAAACAAAAAGAGACGGAAAAAGGGAGGAAAATGACAGGAAGTAAAAAGAGAGATAAACAAACAACTTAAGTGCAATTTCACATTAAGGTGAGAACTTCTGGTGGAAATTTAAAATTCGCAACTTCCAACATTTGCAGCGACTGGGGCAGAATATAAAAAAAAAAAAAAAAAAAAACATAAATAAAATTAGTCCTTCCAAGTATCTAGCTAAGAACGCAAATGATCTTAAAAAAATTGAAAAGTCAAAAAGGGGGTGGGGTAGGGCTACCTTATAGCTTTCAATTACTTCCCTATATTCATCACTTCTTTTTATACGGAATTGTCGCGCAAAAAAAAGGAAACGCAATTTTGGAAGGTTTCGGTTATAAAAATATAACCGAAAAATGCAAAAATTGTCTGTAATATTCATAATACATTTTTGCAGCATGCGATCTGGATGGAGCAGGGCTTGGTTTACAAGACCTTTCCCCCAACCCCCCAATACACTGCTGAATACATAAGTTATGCCATTCCTAGTCACTTTATAGTAGTTTCTAAGACCTGTGGCTATTACCTATTTGCCTGTCCCATGAATTATTCAAATCAAAAGCGTGAAATGTAGCGATCCTAATAAAGTAAAACAGAAAAAAAAACATTAAATTACCCATGAATTGACCGACAGTAAGTGTATAGAAAGGTAGTTTTGTCAGATAAAAATAGGTATAGTATTCACGAAAGAGGAAATACTCTCCTTGGGTGTCTAAAAAGAAGCTTAATTGTCAAAAAAATTATGCTAGCCACGTGTTCACTCTTTCTGATCAAAATACAAAAGGGGTGAAGCATCAACACACTTGGTTTAGCGAAAAGGTTTCCCGATATGACTACGAGTCTTATAGTTTTACCAAAAGCGGACTTCTTTGGCTTGACCTTTTCCCCCATAATAATGAAACAGATCATCTGTTCATGATGATTCTCAATGACTATTTATTAACTTTTGAATTAGACTGGACTTTACAGTCCCTACAGGCGGTGCTGATCTCCGTTCCATAGCCCTTCAACCAGGAAGTGACATGGGAGGGGGTGCAGCCACCCTGTGATTTCACACACCCTTCCTATTTACCTCCCTCACAATTCTCTAGGTACCCAATTGAAGCTGGGTCGACTCTGGTTGAGCTTACAGGGTCACGTTACTGACCCCCCCCGTCCCAATAATTAGCGACAGCAAACCCCTGTTCTCACGGACACAGGATTTCAAGTCCAGCATTCCGACCACTCGGCACGATTGCGACTCGACAGCTTATACAAAGTTTACATAACAAAAAATTCTTGGAAAGAAAGCCCTTTTTCCAGAAATATTTTAACTAAAAAAGAAAATCTTTTGAGGGTGAAGATTCATAATTCCAAAGTGAGACAAGAAAACTTGTAGACTAAAATAATCAAGATATTTGATGCAAAATATTTTCCTCATTCAGAAAGAAAAAAAAACTTAAGAAATCAAGAGAAAATTTTACTAGCCTGCATTGAGTTTGGCCTTTGAAGCCTTTAAAGTCAAAGGTCTAAAACATACAAGCCCCCCCTCCAATCTTTCAATAGTTAATCTAAAAACTACGGCGTAAATAATTCCTCAGACCACGCTGCGTTTCCATTTACAAGTTGAAAAAATGAAAATCAAGAAAAAACGGGTATAATATTTTAAAAAAGATAGTGAAAAAAAAAATTAATTATAAGAGAGGTACGCATATTTCGAATTTATGCCCGGAAGCCTTTATCAATGGAGAAAATTAAATATATAAAAAGAACTAAACTAAATTATCGAATATTTTGCTAAATGCATAATAATAAAATAGAGTTGATCTTTTTGCCACCCGTAGGCTACACGTAAACAATTTCTTAGATCAAACTGTCTCCAATTACAAATTAGACAAATGAAAATACAGAAAGAATAAAATTTTGTGACGAGATCATAAAACAAATAAAAATTTCAAATAAGAAAGTGGGGAAAAAATTGCACTGTGTTACAAAGATGTAATAGGACAGTGAAAAAAAAAACTACGACAAGATGCCATCATGAGAACAGGTAATAGTTTCCAAGAAAGAGGGGACACTTTTACAATTAGATCAGCCAGTTGGTTTCCAAGCACCCCCCTCTTTTTGCCTCGATATAAATAGCTATACCCCGTTAATGGGATCCGTCCCATATCGTAGTGTATAAAATATACACTACGATTTTCTTTTATTTTTTTTTTTATAGAAGTCATCTTACATGCTTCTTGGCTATTTTCCTTATATATGGTAAAAAAACAAAAAAAATAAAATAAAAGTGTCCAGTTTGAAACTCTGGATTCTCAAGTGCAAATTTTCCTTAAATCCAAGACGTTCAAATGTTACACTTCCTTTTCTTCCACTGGACGAAAAGGAATGTTAAAACATCTGGATAACAAAAAAAAGAAAGAAAATCAATCAATGCACGTCGTAAATACTAAATCAAATCAACTGACATTTGAGCACAAAGACTGTAAATTAGATGCAAAAAGAGTAAATGAAACAAAATATGCTTGCCGTCTAAAAATAAACCCGATTATATATATTTTTTTTAGTGTTTAGATGGATGTTCAATGTATTCTAATAAGCCCTGCTGTAGTGGCTGGTGACCTCCTTAATATCAAAGCCACTATTAGCCACTAGCCACTATTCTTTAGTTTATCAGCTAAAGGAGAAGGAGGAGGTCGTTCGGACCAATTTCAATATGAGGTAAGTATCCAGCCTCTGACGAACATGTATCTGCACTATCATCTCCCACATAATCATGCAGCGTCAAACTGGAATTGCCCAAAGATCTTCTCTGCATACAATACCCTTTTAATTGTGAGCAATCAAGACGTGAGGAAAATCATTAAAGGAACAAGAGGATACTTACCCCACGGCTGAGGTGGAGGAGCCTGACTTGCGGGTGGAACGCCAGTCCACATACTTGCTGATTCCGGAGTATCATCTTCCTCGTCCCATGTCCCCCCAAAATTTGTCTTTGGACCACGACCCCAGGGTGTTTTAGGGGTATTGTCAACGGGTGGAGCAGTAGTGGCTCCGCCAGAGCGAAGATAGGCTTCCCAGACTTCGGTTCCTAGATAGAAAAGTGTGATTGGAACACAAATAATTTCTTTATTCATCTTTACATTTATCTAAATTCGACACATTTCAATGGAACTGTTTCGCATTTATTTGATGGTAACGAATTAATTTTAAAATATTATTTATTCTAAGAGCAAGGGTATTTTGTCACTGTCCTATTACTAACAATTTCCATTGGCTCACAGAACTACAAATATTCCGAATAAAATCTAGAATCATACGGTTTAACATCTAAATTTCAGATACTACTTGGAAATTTTCTTAATTTTTCCTCCAGTAATCAAATTATAATCGTAAATTTATTTATAATTACCATAACGCAGAACTTTTGCTTTTTACAGTATGAATCGTTGTATTTCATCTTTGTTTTATTCGCTACTGTCGTACATTCCGTATGTATTTAATCTAACGCTTTATTTATATTAGCATTAACTTGACTTGAACACACTAACCATTTGGTAGGAAATAATGTCAAGAATTGGTCAGAGCATATTTAAGAATGAGCTTGGTCAAACTGGCAACTGGAAAAAAGGTAACAATTGGTATCAAAAGTGTTTTGTCATTTTTTGGTGTGAATCCTTAGCTTGAGCTTTACGTTCCCTGTGTAGTTTTTTTGTGTCTTGTTTTGTTACATGAACAAAAGAAGATAATTCTGCTATTACTACATACCTGAGATTCAGCTCTATCTATTGAAATTCGATGTACATGGTTTTTTCAATTTGAAAATATGTTGAAGAATAGAAGTTTCCCTGTTTTTAAGCAAATTTATATCCCTCTTGAAGAAAATGTCCAAGTAATATATAATTTTGCCTTGGTGAATGGATAAATCTGAGACTAATGAATCCGCTCATCCTTACGCAGCTTTAGGCTTGTCAAGAGATCTCTTGTTTCAGAGGGAATATAAACCTTAATCGAATATCTTCATTAATGTACGAAGTATTTGTTTTCCTATTTCAGTTTTATAATACTTTTATATAACTGAATATAAACAAATTTTTGATGCGTTTTTAAAGTTTTTTGGTACCCCCCCCCCAAAAAAAAGATCCTGGATACGACCCTGTTATACTACTACTACTACTACTAACAACTCACCGCAGCACCAAGCCGCCTGAGGCCAACACAGCTACGCACGCTCCTCCTCCACCCCAATCTATCCACAGCCTCCCTTTTTACACCCGCCCACGAAGTTCCCATTTCCTTTAAATCTTTCTTTATGACGTCCTCCCACCCCAGACGGGGACGACCTGCTTTCCGTTTAGCCCTAGATGGTTATCTATCATAGTAATTTTTTTTGTGTAAGCCTAGACTAACTGGCTAGAATTATCTAGCTTGCACCACAACCAACATGGAAAATTAATCGTGACTTACCGTTGCTAGCTGTCTGCTTCCACATGGGCACTTCTTTATTAGCCGGTTCTGGTGAGGCAGGAACATCCCATCGTGATTCTTGAACAACATTACTGCTGCTCCAGCCGTCTTGGGCAAAAATAACTTCTTTGATGTTGCTCAATTGTTCGAGAGTTTTACTCATATTATTATTAATACTAGGTATACCAGCGCCTGACTGGGATGGTGAATTCTGTTGACCTTGAGGTGGTTGCGAGTTGGTTGGACTTAGTTGAGGCTTGGGTGGTTGTCCCCATCCAGCACCTGGGGAAAACATGTTAGCTTTATCAAATTTCAAATTTGCCCTTTTATTAACTCATTAAAAGATCGTAGGATATTTCATAGACTTCTATATAACATTGAAAAAAATTAACAATGATAAGAAAAGGAATAAAACCTAGGAACTCAAATTTTCTTTTTTTCTCTCAGAATTAAATTTCTCCACACATAGCAAAAGCTGAAATTCAATATATTTAAATTTCTTCACAGTCTTTATATTCAGCACAGACCACTTAGAATTTACCTTTTTTTCAGTAAATGCGGTGTGCTCAGAAGAAGCGTGTTATCCCCTGAGCAAAATATTATTGGACTTTCATTAAAATCTTTCGCAAAAAAAACTTGCGTCATCCAAGTTAGTCAAAAAGCAAACACAAAATAATTAGAAATAACAAAAAAACAAAACAACAGTCACAATAATAAAAACAAAAAACTGGGAACACCTTGAAAGAGAAGCACAATATCCAAAGGAGAATTCGGGTGCTCAATTCTGCTGTAATAATTCAAAAGGGCTACGTTGGTTAAGTTCGTTTTTCAATGTCTCACTTAGCTCTCCAAATATCGGTAGGCTTTCATCAGAAATCCAATACATTTCCTAGTCTAATTTGAACGAATTGAGGATCTTAGTTAACATTGTTGTTCGTCATGCACTTTTAGTAATACAAATTGCTTTTAATTCAGTTCCAACCGTTATATTGGTACACAAACGTAGGAAATAACAAATATTACCAAATAACAAATAATTTAACAGGAAACGAACATAAAGTCTTTACGCACTAAGCAAAACATGACCCCCCCCCCCCCGAGTTTTCAATAAGAATACATTTGCCAAATTATGATTTCTTGCTGGATAATGATTGTGCATAATTTTGTGCTTAAAATGATTGTGCTTAATTTTGTGCATAAAATTGTGAGTCAGGTATTGAAAAATGGTTAGTATGAATTTACTTAAAGTTGAAAGCGATATTTTGGTGGATTTAGACAAATCTGAATTATAGAAATGTTTCTAATAATATTTCTGGATTAATTCATTTTCTAACTAATTAGAGATAATAAATATTTCTGACCAATGATAATAACTACATATTAGCATGAACAACACTTGTAATGAATCAGATACAATTTTTTCATATGAATGCTTGTTTCATAATCAAGAAAACCCAAAGCTAAACAACCATTCAAGCAACTGATGGCAAATATTGATACTATAAATAGTAAATTTCACTTTATTTCACAGCCAGTGTTGCAGGGAAGACAAAGATAAGATTGGATTTAAAACTGAAGATTTCGTTTCGTTAGATAAGAAAAGATTTCGTTAAAACTTATTATTACCAAATGGATTATTTCTCTTTTTTTATAGCAATCATTCTTGTCAAAATCCACGTTTATAGAAATGTAGTTATAAAAACATCAGGCGGTACTGTTTTTAGATGTGAAAGCGGTTATCTCCAATTCCTGAAATTCTTCGTGATGAGAATTTGTCTAACAAATTCCACACTAATGCAGTAAATCAAAATTGATTCAAATCTGAATATGTTACATAATCTGAAGGACAGATTCACTGGATCTATCATACAGTGATGATAGTAGTCAAATATGGTTCTGAAGCATGGGCGCTCCGAAACACAGATGAAGATTTGCTAGATGTTTTCCAGTGAAATTGTCTACAGAATGTCTGGCTACCCGGCAAACTGGCCGCATTTCAAAGAAGAGGCTGTACAAAAAGTGTGGTTCCTTCTATGACTAAATTGAGAGAAAGGTTGAGATGGTTAGGGCACGTTCTGTGGATGAAGGATGACAAGATTACCGAGGATTGTCCCTTTCGGCCAATCGTCTGGGGCTAAACGGAAAGCAGGTCGTCCGCGGTTGAGATGGGAGGATGTCATAGAGAAAGATTTAAGGGAATAGGAATTTCCTGGAAGGGTATAAAAAGGGAAGATTCTGATAGATGGGGATGGAGGAGGAGCGTACATAGCTGTATTGGCCTCAGGAGGCTTGGTGCTACAGTGAGTTGTTAGTAGTAGTAGTCACAATCCGATCGTTTGAACGTCTACTTTTGAGTCATATTTACGGGGTATCAGATCCCTTCATTAGAAGTCTACACTGGCTGAGAAGCTTCTAAGATCTACTGTAAAACTCCCCTTAAATCTCAAACCAATTCCTGTCATTGTGTCCTGGGTTCTAGTATACTTTTTTTCGATTCAACAGCTTTTCGCATATCTACAACGTTCTGACAGCATTGGGTGGGTCTCGGCCACGTCTTGTGTGTGGTTTGATTGGTGGCATCTTTAAATGTGTAATACATACTTCCAGTTGCGGCAAGGGGCTGTTATTCCTTTGGCACCTTCAAAGGTCTGGTGCTTGAGTTGTTAAAGATAAGTTTAAATTTCTACTAAAGAGTTATTGATAATTGTATTTGGTGTAATATGGTTCATTCTTATAGCTTGGATGTATTTTTCTTCTCTTACTTTCTCCTTTTAGGTTTAATATTTGATTTTCGTCGAAATTTTATTTTTTGAGTGGTTATAAAACATTCTACTTTTTATTGGTTGTAAGCGGGTTATGTATCATTCCTTTCAACTGTTATTTTTATTCTTTTTTTTGCTGGGTCTGTGGAGTCTCGGATTTTCTGATGGGTTGATTAACGGTGATAAATGGCAACGGGTTGCTTTTTTATTGTTTGACCCATTTTTTTCTTCTTTCTGTTTTCGTGTCCACTGAGAAGCAATCTCAAATTTCATGTTTCTTGTTTTAAATAAAGGATCTTGAACTTGAATAGAATGATTATTATTTAAATAATAACTACTATATTTATTAGATCAGATTTACCCAGCCTGAATTTCTCATCTAGACTAGATAAATCAAGTCTAACAGAAACATTTTTATTTTTAGAAGTTCTGTGAATACTAAAAGTTGTATAAACATCAATAAACTCGTTTCAGAATGACAACTAAAATAATTCTATTGCAAAGCCACTGTCAATTTTGACCACAAATTCAAATTAGTTGAAGTTTTTCATGTATGAAAAACCTTTCATTTATGAAAAAAGGTTTAAATTGTGCAGTTTTTCATTTATTTATTTAAAACAAGACGTAAATAAGTCTCAAGCTTCCCCAGTGAAATGGAATAAACCGCGATATCTTCTCTCGCTCTCTCTCTCTCTAAACTTGAAAAATGGGTTGTCCAGATGACAATTCGCTTACCTTCATAGAACAAACAACAGAGAAAATTCAAAACCAAGATCCATTGTTAGTTGTGATCAAAGAGTATAGGTAACTTAAAAGAGTGGAAACTGATTCTAGTATCGAAGAATAAAATCATTAACACCATCTAGCGTTTGACGGTTTTCGATGCAATAATAAGGCAAAATTAGTGTAATTAGCACAATTAGTGTAGTAATAAAAGTGTGATCTCAGTTTCTACAAAAATAAATGCAATTTTGAAGTTTGAGAAAAATGCCAAGAAACGCAAAAACACTAAATGGCTTCGGTATTTTTTTTCGATATTTATTTTTTCGAAACTAGTACCTGTTTTCACTCTTCCCCTTACGTTCCCTTATGTTCCCCTTACTCCCCTTATGTTCCCCTTACTCTTATAGTTAACGTTAAAATATACTAGTCAGGTGGTGAAAAGAAGCCCGACATTTTTAAGTATTCCAAGTACAGAGGATTTGTTTCAGTACACTTTAGTATGGAGCTGTTGCATTAGCTTCTAGGTAAATGATTTACTTTTTAATAACCAGTTCTTTTTATTAATTTAATGGTGATCCTTATTTTTCAGTGCTTTATTTATGAATATATACCCCATTGTTGCTAATTATTTCCAATTGGTTTAATTTTCTTTAATTAAGTTCTGTATACAGACATGAAATCAATAGGAATCAGTCAAGTAACTGTTGAAGCTAAATTTGGACCCTGTCTTCTAATCTGACCAGGGAGAAATTCTCCCACTTCCATTACGCTCACCCCCCAAGATAAGAACAGGAGCAACTAAAAAATAAAAGCGACATACCCTGTTGCTGTGGCTGCGTCAATGGACTAGGTGGCTGTTGAGTCATTCCACTTTGAGACTGCGCAGTGGGAGGCGGGGCTTGAATTCTATTCTGAGTTGCTGTAGGAGTCCCCCATTGTGTTTGCTGTGAGGAATTGCTGTTCAAACCCCATTGTGACGGCTGTGGATTTGGAGGTTGTGCACCCCATTGTGTTCCAGAGGGAGGTGGTGCACCCCATTGTGCCGTACCAGCATTAAGAGTAGAAGCTTCACTTCCACCCTGAAAATAAAAGAGCATCAATTTACCCTAGATTGAAATCAAGGCCACTGGCGATTTATTTGCAAGCCTTTTTCTTCACCATCATCAGTAGTTATGTTTTTTCTGAATAGAACGCTCAACTTTACAGGAAGCAATGACGGTAGGTCACTGTCCGTTCAAGAACGACCGATTTCTAAAGTTGGACTCGTAAAATTTCACTTTTAACTATTAATTTATTAGATTCCTCCGGTTGTTTTAAGCGTATGCTGAGAATTCCGCCTGATTGGATGAATACATAATTGAGATAACTTCTTAAACACATTGGCCAGCCATAATATAAAGATGAAACGATCAAAAATGGAAGTTTTTAAGGCCAAACGAAAATACCGAAAAAACAAAACGAACGAATATGTGGCTCGCTGGTTCACTTGCTTGAGTAAATGAATTTTCTTTCATTGGCCAGTCGTTTGCAAGTATCCATCGATGGCAGTTCAAGAGTTTTTGGAATGAGTTTTTGGCAGTTCAAGAGTTTGTGCAAATTGTGGATATTGGTGAATGACTCGCTTTTTTGGTTGTTAGATATTTGGTTTATCATTGTTTTTTTTTTCACATTGACTCTCCGCGTTTGTTTCAGTTTTTTTCTTTATCTTTTTGGCATTTTCCTGAAATATTTTTTGTTCGTGTCGAAGAAGAGTGGCGGTTGTCCTTTCAAAATATTCGTTGTTTTTTCAGTATTTTCGTTTGGCCTTAAAAAAACACAATTTTTTATCGTTCCTTCTTCATATAATCCATAATTAAGAAGCAATGTCACAGGCAGATCACAATAGCATTAAAAGAACCCACTTTTGGTGTGTATCTAACCATAATAAGAATACTAACAGTAATTAATGCAGTGAACTGGAATATGGTCAATTTCACATATGTTCGTAGTGCAACTTGGAAGGAGAATTTCGAGATTATAGTGAATTTTATAACTCTACCTTAGAAAACTTAATATGTTTGATTGATAATAGTAGCTACTTCTAGTATTAAAATTAAAAATAAAATGCTCACAATAATTCTAAGTAAATAGCGTTATTGGTGCAAAACTCTAAAATTACAAACTATCGCTTCACGTCATTGCATAAGATTTACATTAAAAAATCAACTTTTGCCACTAAAGTTGAGAATTTAACACTTATTTTTATTCTACTAAAATGGCGTCGTTTCTACAAAATTCTACAAAAAACTACCACTTTAAGTGATTGCATAAAATCTTAAATCAAACATTAACTTTTACCACTAAAATTAGAAATTTAACACTCATTTATTATTCTATAAAAATGGCGTTGTTTCTACAATAATCAGCAGTTGTGTTATGAAAGTCAGCCTTTGTCTATCAGAACAAATATGTTTTATGAAAGATTCTTTTTGCCACTACATAGCTAAAAGGAGCATATATTCATTTTTCATATTAAAAAGGGGGGCTTATCACCTTGGTATCAGGAATCACTTAAATTTTAAAAAAATGCTTCTTTTAAATGAAGTTTTCAGGAAGTTTTCCGGTGATTGGTTTAACTTTGTGCTTTATTATCTCTCAATCAAGTTGGTAACAATTGGCCATCTTTCCAGGATATCTTACAAACTAATTTATACTTAATACTAATAATTAACCATTAGTGCACAAATCCCAGAAAGAAACTTAACTAGAAAGAACATAGAAAGGAACTTAAAACCTACAAAGGAACTTAAAAGAAAAGAAACTAGACTATACACAAAACCCAATGGTCTAAATTTATGCATCAAAGAAGGCATGGACACCCTTCATTAGGAGCGCTATAGGTATATTCACAATGAGAACTTACTAATACCAGGATTTAGCTAGTGCTAATTTGAGCCTATCAAGAGTTTTTCATAGCATTGCCCAGCCAATCAGAACATTCTTTGAAAAATCTGTTTGACTCAAACTAGCCCTAGCCAAATCTCATTGTGAATGGGTCTTGTGCGCCCAATCAATTGTGAATACATCCATTTTATTATCCTTAAAAGTGGGAATTTTTAAGGGACAATCAGCGAAAATTTCGATTACATGATGGAAAACAATTTTGGACTACTTGTAGTTTATCACTCTACAGCTTAAGTGAGTGTTTAAACGCCCCCCCCCCACCCGAAAAATTCAACATCATATTCTTCCTAGATAATTCCGAATGTTCATTAGAAGGGAAATTGAGTTCTATTCACCAGTTCAAGTCAGAGGCAATACTATAGCTTTGCCGTAAAAGAGCCATAAGGGTTCAATGTATCAATTTTTTTTTTTTCAGAGGCACATCACAATGGAAGGGGTGGTCAAATAAACTTCGGAGGGGGCTCATTCGATTACAAATTAAAGGTTCTAGTGCCATTGTTAAGAGTCAAGTGATTGGAGGGCAACAATCCACCCCCACACCATTTTTAACAGGTAACACCACACATCAGTTACCTGTTAGCATTCAGACAGTGAAGGTCTCCGGGTGTGAAATGAATTTGGATTAGCTACGTCACTTGCCCAAAGGACGCTGCTTGGATAAACAATTTGGATAATAAGTTTTGACTGATTGCGATTGCTAAAAGTGGGCCCTAAGTAATATCTGTATATTACAAATTACGGGCCCTTGCGAGTAAGTTTTCTTTCAGGACTTTTTAAGGATTTTTTAAATTGTGCGGCATTATTGTTTAAAAAGTAAGAGATGGCTACATCACTAACAAAAGAGCATTTTGACCGGCGAATGGATGAGTTAACTGCTACGATTTCGATGCTACAACAAGAAAATAAGGTGTTGAAGACTAAAAAAAAGCTGTTAAAATTGGAACTGATTAAGGTGAAATCGTCTGCATTTCGTGTGGACTTACATACACGGAGAAACAATATTCTGCTTTACGGGATCGATACGTCAAATGAATCTGAAAATTTTCGTGATACAGTAAAAAATTTCTTCGGAAAAGAACTCGGGATTGCATATCCTGATCAAATAGGTATCAGTGTTGCGTATAGGGTCAAAAAATTCACCGCGTCTTATGATGGTGTTGGCCCTAGTCTGCGGAGTGGTAGGAAAAAAACAGTTGAGCCTATTTTCGTGCAGCTCAAGAATTATGATTGCTCATTGATTCTTAAAGAATGTGGTAAACTAAAGAAAACGGGCTATAGCGTGTCAACTGACTTACCTGCTGAATTAGGAAAGTGAAGAAAGGAATTATTGGCTCTCGGTTAGAAGCTAAAAAATGCAAAGGGAGCAGAGAAGGTCATTAAGACTTATGTTGTCCAGCGTAACGTGAAACTCTGGCTGGAGACAACAAGGTCAAAAAGCTCACAGCAGTGGGTTAAATACGATGGTGACTGTTTCGATCCGCTAAAACTGTTTGCCAAAAATGACCCAGAGGAGGTTGTTTTCGACCAGTAGTTTTGTCATTTTTATTTCTCCGATATTTAATTTTTATGTACGTGATATCGTGAGAAATTTTTTTAATTATTGTTGAAGCCGCACAGTAATTCTGTTTTAAGTTGTATGACAGTGAACGATGTAAAGCGAAAATTTTGTTTTCTTCTTTTTTTGTTTCATATTTGTTCAATTTTCTTTTCTCTTTTATCATGTTCCAAAAATTCAAGGTATCTAGTTTGTTTTTGTTTCCTTTCAGTTTTCCATAAAGAAGTTCAATCGGGTATGTTCATTGTTTTTGACTCCTTGCTCTTCTTGAATTTTCACGACGGACCGCCGATTGCAGTTGGTAAGTGATGACTTTTTCTTCAGCTTCATCCCCGAGAGGTATCAGAGATTTTGATATAGATAGATTAAAAAATTTAGAAGAGTCTTATTTAAATCTCAAGCTTATTTTTGATCAAGAAATTGGTCAAGAAAATGATTTCCATTTTTTTGATAATAATAATTTTCCTAAAAGTAAATATGTAATTTCTAATTTAATTAATGGGAAGTCCTCCAATTCTCAGGTTTCTATATTTCATTTGAATTTCCAAGGACTGTATTCCTCATTTTCTGATCTAGAGTCGCCATGTCGGGAGCTTAGACCAGATTGTACAGGCCTATGTGAAACATTTATTACATAACAAACCGAAAGCCTTTTGGATATTCCAGGTTACACTAGCCATTTTCTCCACAAAAAAAAAACAGATGAAAAGGGGTGGTATAGCAATTTATATCCGCGACACACACACGCTTCAAATTAGGCAAGACCTTACACGAAATACTGAAGGAATTTTTGAGTCGTTGTTCTTAGAAGTATGGCTGTCCCCAAATAAAAAATTTATTGTGGGTGAAATTTATCGTTCTCCGTCAGGGTCAACGTCTCAGTTTATGGAACATATGGCTCAAGTTCTGGAGCTAGCCCAGTGTAAAAAAATGAGCTTATTCTCATGGGCGATTTAAATATTAAACGCAGTGTTCCGTTAACGGCCGAAGCAGCAGATTTGTTAAGTAATATGGCAGGTTCAGGCCTATATCCTGCTCTTACTATTCCGACACGGGTTACTGAGATTATGCATTCACTTATCGACAACATATCCATCTCCTTGCTCCCAGAGTCGGTGGCAGTCCTCGTCAGCGACACATCAGACCACTTTCCCATTCCTGCAACACTCGCCCTTTCAGAACCAGCTAAGATAAGGTCCCGAATCAACCCTATGTTACCGATTATATGTTTAACAGAGGAAAACTTGAAGAATTTAAAACAGGAACTAGAGCAATTAAACTGGGATAACGTAATGGAGATTCAAGATGTAAACGAAGCATTTGGGTCATTTCACTCGACGTTCATGGATGTATACAGTAGATGTTGCTTGAGAAACCCGAGAACTAATAAACGAAAAAAAGACCAGCCACTTAGCCCCTGGATGACGGATGGTCTTCTGGCCTGTGTGAATAAGAAAAACCAGCTTTGGGGAGAGTATAGACGCTTTCCGAGCTTAGCGCGGCTAGAGGAATATGAGCAATACAGGAAAGTCCTTCGGACTGTGTTACGAAGAGCAAAGCGTGGCTATCTGCAGCAAATGCTGACGGAAAGCGGGAAGGATGGTCAAAAAGTTTGGCAAATTATCAACTCGGTTCTACGGCCAACCACTAAGTCTTCCACATTACCAGCGAAATTGGTCGTGAATGATGAAGAAATTAAAGAACCTACACAGGTTGCCGCATCGCTGAGTACATGTTTCGCAAATATTGGCGATACCACAATTCCGTCGGGATAGCATCTAAGTCATACAAAGAATAACTTGGTCCGAAGTGTATGAAATCAATGGCAGTGAGACCTGTAACACTAGGTCAACTCGAATTACTCGTAAAAATTTAAAGGGCTCTTCTGCTTCAGGTTTCGACCTGGTCCACACAAAGGCACTGAAAGCAATAGTGACGACCGTTGGTGAGCCGCTAACTTACCTTGTAAATCTTTCATTAGATAAAGGGGTTTTTCCTGAAATGTTAAAAAAGGCAAAGATAATACCTCTTCACAAAGGTGGAAGTCATACAGACACAGAAAATTATAGACCAATCTCAATCTTATCAGTTTTCTCGAAAGTCTTTGAAACGCCAATGAAAAACCAGCTTTACCAATATTTAGAGGCCAAAGGCTTTTTTAACAGCCGCCAATTCGGGTTTAGGGCTGGCCATTCAACCGAAGACGCCCTTACTTCACTAAGTTTATTCGTAAACAGAATCCTAGATTCGGGTGCTTTACCTGCAGCAGTGCTTCTAGATATTAAGAAAGCGTTTGATAGCATGCACGACGAAATATTACTAGGAAAGCTGGATCATATTGGAGTTCGTGGCTAAGTCCTAGATTGGTTTAAGTCTTACCTGGAAAATCGTCGAATTTACACAGGAAAGGACCATACAAATGATGTCGTAGTTAATTGCGGGGTGCCAGAGGGCTCTAAATAGGGACCGGTCTTGTTTCTTGTTCACGTAAATGATCTTCAGCAAGTACTGACTCCTGCAAGTCGTAGCCCTTATTGCTGCAAACTATGTCACCCACAAACGACGCCGGGGTCTATAGTAGAAGCGAGGACAAACTAACGGCATTTGCGGATGATTCACTTATGGCAAGCTCAGAGTGGAACATCAAGTCTCTCAAAACGAAGCTACAAGACATTCTTGAAGAAACGTACCTGTGGATGGACGCAAATCGTCTAGTCATCAACATTGACAAATCGAGTGTTTTATTTTTTTCACGTATAGATTCGCTGGCTCCTGATGTGATTGGTATTGAAACCTCTCGTGGACTTATTAAGAGACCAGAAAAAGGACACGTTCGTTACCTAGGGGTTTTTATCGACGAAAACCTCTCGTTCAGACACCACATAGCAAGTGTCGAGACGAAGCTTTCAAGGAACCTTGGAATCTTGAGAAAACCGTCACCATTTCCATAAAAAAATACTGATCCTGATTTACAATGCAGTTATAAAGCCTCACATTCAATATTGTTCTACGGTTTGGCAATCTAATTTCAAGACACATTTACAGAGACTAAACTCAGTTCACAATAAAACACTTCAAATTTTAGGCCCAGGACCGAACAGACTATCAATGGCATCACTTTAGAGACTATCTTGCACCGTTTTTTGTTTTAAATATTTTTCAGGAACACTCCCATCACCTTTTAGAGGCTTATTCACACTAGCATCACAAATCCATAGTTTAAATACACGATCTTCATCAGATATTTACATACCCCTGACACCGAGAGCTAGGTCAGAATTTTCTCCGAGAATTGCGTGTGCTAGAGAGTGGAATTCACTTCCACAAGAGCTGAGGTCATAGAGGTCTCTAGTCTCATTTCAAAAGAATGTGAAAAAATATCTAAAAGATTAAATATTTATTTTCTAGATTTATTTTATTATTATTATGTTTATAATTTTTCGATATTATTATTAATTATCATATTTTAGTTTGATACTTCACGGGGTGTGAGCGGAGGAGAAGTTGTGTTAAATTTATTGTTATTTGATGGCGGTTCGGGGTGGAAATTGAAGAGGACAGGAGGCCACGCTGTATTTAGAGTGTGCAATTATTACGGGCCCAAACTTGCATCAATGCACAAGGAATTAAGTTAAGTGTATTTTTATATATATATATTTTTGAATTAAAACCCATATTGAACTGAATTGAACTGAACTGAACACCGTTTTCCCCCAAAGCATCCGATCATAGTCAGAATATTTAAGATGTTCATTTTGTTCAAAATAGCCTAAAGATCCCATACCATACCTCCAGGTTTGACAACCATCCTTCCAGCCCCCTGGGCAAGGGCTGGAAGCTAAGCATGTTGCCCATAAGGTTTTAATGGGAAGGTTGGTCAAATAAACTTTGGAGGGGGCTCATTCAAGTGGAAATCGAAAATTTCAGGGCCTTTTTGAAGATACAGCCTGATTTCCAACCAGTAGCTATTTAATAAGTTGTTACCGACTACAGTGTTTTAAAAAAGTTTCTTAAACCAGTTAAACGGCCCTAGTGTTTCAGCAGTCGTTTTTAAAGTATAATGACAAAACTCCAACATTAGCATAAAGAGAGGTTTTGAGGAGGGGTAGCCGCCCTCATATACAAAATAATTTCCGTTTGTTTTAAGTCTTAATTTTACTCCTTACGTTCAGTTGAAAAAAGTTGTTTTTTTTATTTAATTTCTGATCGTTTTTCAAATCATGCCCAGGCTTAACCAAGATATGATGTGGGCTACCAGCCCAATAAAAAAATAATTTATTGATATTAAAGCGCACGTACCAATTGTAAATTGGTACGTGCAATTGTATATTGTAAATAATTGTAAATTTGTTGGTAGCTATCCCGTTTTTCCAGTTTTCTGCTTGAGAATTAAAATATTAGATAGTACATAAAATTTTGGGCTCGATTTTTTCAAAATAAAGATTTGATTATTTTAGTCAAAATTTTCAATGAACAGTAGTTTGGTTGAATAAGTTCTTACATTCGGGTAGACGGAGGAATTGTTCACGTGGATGGAAGTTCTGTGTGACTTGGACTTCTACGTGGCTGAAGCTACACGACCTCCACAGTAGTGTTTTTTTTTTCTGTTGAATTAAATTTTATATGTACATTTAAAACCATTTAAACATTTACATAGGAAAAGAGTAAAAATTAACATTTAAAATCGGCAAAAACAAAGCTGATAGTAGTTTTCATTCCATCCCCCAAGAATCCAGGCCCTCTGTGCCGGTAGGCATGTGCATTTATATTCCCAGGAATCGAGGGATTATATATCAATTTTTACCTCCCCCTCCTTCCCCAAGACTCATTTTATATTTATATGAAGGTTCAATAAGAGTTAGGACATTTGGGCATTAAAATGCACTCTTTGGGGCACCTGTCCCTCGCCACCCCTTCACACAGCTGATGTACACTTTACACATCACTTTATATAACCTTTAAGAAATAGCTTAGTTAAATTAAATAAATTAAAATATGTTTAGTTAAATGAAGCTTAAAATGAATATAAAAAACGTTGTGTGCAACAGAAAGGGAGGCATCTCCCCACAGCACCCTTATCCAGGCTTGATCTAAATGAAAAGAGACAATAGATAGGACTCCTATCCCCCTTTAGATCATTTCCTATATTTATCCGAAGGCTCATGGAAAGTTAGACAATTTGGCCATTGAAATATGTTTTTTTAGACATCTGGCACCCCCCCCCCCCCCTCGCCCACACAATGACCCGCCGCCACTTCTTTATAGTACATGATGCACAATTATACATCACCAAACATAATTGCATGAAAAATCATTTGAATCAACTGAGTTAAATCTAACAATTGGCCTTGTATGGACTACGTGGCTTTTCACTAACGAATGCGCCACCGTGTGGCATTACTTTCTCTGCAGCTGAGAGTTCAATACACGGTTTTTTTTCGGACTTTTAAGTTGATTGGCACTATCAGAATTTTCAATTGATATCAATAGTAACTTGGTTCTCTTTGAGGCAAAATCATGCTTTTTTAGGAATTTCCGAAAAATAGAAAACTTGTCTCACGATTGTAACTTTTAATGGGTGATGGATGGACATTTTGAGGTACCTATTTTTTGTGCTTTCTCTTTTACTGCTCAATCTTGCGTGTGGGGGAATTTTCCGTGTGGGGGAGCGGGAGGTGGTGTTTTCCGGGGGAATTTTTTGCGGGTGGGAGGGGGGGGCGAAACGTCGGATCCCGTTTAAACCACTACAGAAAATATTTCTACGAATCCAGCACTAAATATAAAACCTTAAGAGCAGTCCGATTATCATTGGGATGTGCTTCAGTTCAAACAAGCCTGATGGTGGCCAACAAAGAACCGCGAGGTGACCCACTTTCAAAATTACCGAAAAAACGTCCCAAAACAGAGTTAAAACTATGTAACAAAATTTAATGATAATGTGGATCCCATATTAAAAGAGAAAGAAAAGCAAACTACCTTGAGACCAATATTGTTACTGAATCCCCACCGTCTGTTGGTTGCAGGCCCTGTTATAAACACCGTCTTTTGTACATCAATTGGCAAAAACACTTTATCACCCGATTCATCACTGGATTTCGAGTTCTCGCTTGTTGATTGGCTGCTAGCTCCTGTGGTTTGCTTTCCATTGGCCAAATCATGGATGACTCCACCTTCTGAGTGGGATGGAGTCAATTCAGGTACATTAATAGGTTGAGATTGCACCGGAGCTGAGGCAGCTCTGTTTGGTTGTGCTCCGTGAGAACCCGTCTCCAATGCAGTGGAGTAACTATTGCGATCAACAGGCGAGACCATGGATGAGTTCAACTCCGTCTAAAAAAAAAGAAATAAAACAAACATATAAAAATGAGCACCTAAAGGCATATTCGGGATGGAATTTTATTAATACTGAGAAATAGTTAGATAATAAAAAGAAATAATAGAATTTTCGGACAGGCTGAACAATGCTACGAAAAATTCTGATTCGCTAAAATTAGCGCTAGCTAAATGTGGTATAAGTAAGATCCCATTGTTGATGGGCCTTAACCCACCAGTCTAGTGAGCCCATGCCTTTCTGTCATCAAATTGGCTTGTCATTTACTTAACCATATGACGGCTTTTTATCGTTTTGAGTACTTTATGTATGTATGAATACTTTCTTTTTGTATTTCGACCTAAAATTTAATACGAGTCATGATTTGTAATTTGCCATTTTCTGCAAAGAGTGAATTTTTTTAGTGACAACAGACATTCGCTTTTTTTCGTATTTATAATATATATATATATCCTTTTAATGAGACTTATTGTTAATGAGTTTGATAATTCGTTTTTTTCACTACATTTGCTCATTTAACAAAGAGCGCAAATTCGTAATTTGTTGCATGTGAAAATCATTTCCGAAGAAGAATTTCATATTATCTAAACACGAAGAGGTCAAATGAAACGGTAGCATAATACACTAAAGACTCGAAGTCCTGAGAAGTTCTAAAAGTGCAAATTCAACCAGATACTTCTTGAATGCAAACCGTCTGCCCTCAAACTGATAATCATGCTAATGAAAGAAAGGGGTCCAGCAATTCAAGGTAGGAAATGCACTGGAGAATGTACTTTGTCTAAATAGCCCATAGGCCTCTTTCCAATGTCGCATTGTGATCAAATTTGTTAAAGGACGGAATCAAAGATCTTTAGGTACAAATATTAGCTGTCAATAAATCAAAACATTTTTAGGTGCAAAACTTAAAAAGGGTAAAAGAAGAAACTTAGTCAGCCTTTGAAAGGAGAAAAAAGCCTTAGAAAGTAGAAAAAGTTGAAAGTACAAAGTAGATGCAGCCATTTAAAGTGAGCGCCTAACCCACTAGTCTCTTGAATTACCCCTTTCCGTCATCAAATTAGTCTATTATCTATTTTATCATTTGACGACTTTTTATCGTTTTTACTGCTTTTTGCATTTATACATACTTTTTTTTGTATCTAGACCTAATATACCCAAATTTTAATACGAGTCACAATCCGTTATTTTTGCAACGAGTGATTTTTTTTAAGCAACAAAAGACTTAATTTTGTTGTTTTTTTGTCTTGTACTTATAATGTCCTTTTAACTACATTTGCTCATTGACAAGAAGTGCAAATTCGCAAAGCATGGCTTGTGAATGTCGTTTTCGAAGCAAAAACTTATCTTACCTAAACACAAAGAGGCCAAACAAAATAGTAACACAACACAGTAAAGACCTGAAATGCCTGGGGAGTTTTATAATTGCCAGTTCATTTCGACAGCAAAAACTCTGCTCAAACTCAAATCAAGGGAAGCAAGAGGTTCAACAGTTTTGGGGAGGAGCTGCATTAGAATATGTACCATGTCTAAATGCAAACTTCAAACTGTCATAAGTTCTCTTTCCAGCAGGGCCGGATGTAAAGTTTCGACGCTTCTAGGCCCAAACGTTTTTGCTGCTCCGTTTTTACGAGATTTTTTGTGAAATTCCCGAAAATTCAGGGATAGTGTAAGCACTGAACAGAAAGCAACTGATGAGCCAAAAGTAATGAGAGACAGGTGATACCGAACTCTTAGCTACCCTTCTTGGGAGACATCTGACAGTTTATAAGTGACCACGGTATTCCTGTGTTGTTTTAAAATCATTTATCTGTGAATAGGTAGCGCGGCAGCGGAGTGCACCTGGCACTTGAAGATAAATCATATCAGTCCAGTTTTTGTTAATAAAAATCACTCAGTAATAATTTATTGCATCCCCTGGCAATGTGCGTCCCTCGGCCCGGGCCTAGTTGTAAATCTGGGCCTGCTTTCCTGTGGCCTATCGTTGGCAACAATTTTTGTCAAGACACGGAAACAAAGATCTTTATGTACAAACATTAGTTGCCAATAAATCAATGCATCAATGTGATGAAGCATCAGCCTGACAATTGTGATCTCGAACGTCTTGATAGACTAAGAAATCTATAAAGCAACTGGTATGAAAACAATTATTACTTATACATTTGGTGTGATATAGAATAAAATATTTAATTTTCATTTTTGTTAATCATAGTTTATGAAATTGCAGCTGCACTCAGGAGACTATGTAGGAAATATAAAAAACAATAGAAACTTTTTTCGAAATTTTAAGTAGGGATAGGCCCAGTTCCTTTCGTTTCCCCTACGTACGCACTTGGCGTACATACTTGACTGGTATTACATGGTATCTTTTCAATAGGCACTAACAATTTTTTTTAGTTTAATACATTCCTGAAAAGATGAAGTTAGACAAGAAATTTCTTTTCTAAGAAAAAAGAATCAAAAGGATACCTCTGATACACAATTTATAGTCACGTGCACAAAATGGGTGGGATCCACAGGCCTATACCCCTCAAAAATCTCAACCCCCCCCCCTCCTAGTTTAAATGAGTAAATGTTTTTCCTGCACGCGTTAAAACTGATACGGTTCTTTTTTAATATGAATTTCAACCCATGCTTGACATAAAATGACATGACTTACATGTCATACTTGACAGGATTTAAATTCATAAATAACATTGAAAATAGCACACACTGGCCTTGTGCTGAACGCATCATGAAAACAGAACCTCTGATTCCAAGACCCATTAAGTTTTGTAATGTCTGTGATCCACAAGTCACAATTGTAGAGCAAAAGGCAACAGTGTTTAGTACATTGTTAAGAAGAGCTTAAATAGTGTTTTGTTTTTAATATTATTTTTACTTAATAGTTTTTAATTTAATACCGTTTATAATAGTGTTTAGCAGCTAGAGCCCTCTAAAGGTGCAATAAAGTTATAAGTACTATTCCCTGACACATTTAATTGAGACCCTACAGAACAATATTATGGATGCAGATACCAAGAATAGATCCATTCCCTCATGGGGATCCGCCTAAGCATGAACACACAATACCACGACTACAGCTGTTGACCGGGCTTCGTTAAGTAAATTACACCAGCCCATCAAGTAAGGATGCTGACAAAAAGATACCTTTATAATCCTTGCCCCCCCCCTTTCCATAGAGTTCAGATCAGTTACAGACCATCAAAATGTGTAATTACGAGCCAAGTTCTCAGTTTACATCACGGTTGATAGACACAGCAAATTGTATTCCAAGAACTTAAGGCTCTTTAGGTTGAATCAATTGTAGACTCTAAAAAGCATATGTAAGGCAACAACTGTTAGTTCTAACTAACTTTAATTGATATCCTGCAGCCACTTACGGTACACAATGTAATAGCTACATATTTAGATACCCCTCGCCCCCCCTAGAACTCAGAAGCCCTTTGCCAATTACAACCCTCAACCCCCCCCCCCCCAAAGAGGTCAGAAACCCTTTGCCAGGCTGCAAACATTATTACAATACAATATTCCTCCTTAAAAAATTCATCATCACCAAAATAGCTTTCATGCAAAAAAGATAAGATAATTGAATTTGACAAATACATACAGACCCTTTTTGCAGCACCAAAAGGCTTGTTGGCAGGAGGTGGGAGTCTTTTCTATTCTACATAATGTAAAAGCACTATTTTGTATTATTCTACATGGCATCAGTACTTAATTCATAAGTACACAACAACCATTCTAATTACATAAAACAGGGAAGGCGTCATAACATCTAACCATCAGGAGCACTACAAAATCCGTCATAACATTGACAAAAAATCCGTCAGAACAACTAACCATCATAACATCTAAAATGTTAAAACTTCAATTTTTGGGGGTTTAGGAGGGAAAAGGCACCTAGGTTAGGTTACGTATTTAATATATGCTATGCTTTACGCCCCTCCCCCCCCAACTGATGTGCAAATATATAGCCAAAATTTGTTTCTTAACTATTATCTACTTAATACTATAATATAAACTTAGAAAAATCTTTTTGCTGTAGCCTTGAAGGATGCCAGATGACTTGAAATTCGTCTTGTAAACTGGAATTATATCCCACATACAGGGGGCAAAATTTCTAATTACAAAAGACGCATTAGTCGTATTTCTAAATGAATGTACCAGCTTCAATGATCCTTGTGTATCATGACAATAGAGATCCCTATTAATGGAAAACAAAATTTGAAAAAAAGGGTAAGAACATTATCATGGTATTTTTATGTGAGAACTGACTTAGATAAGTTCTAAAGAAGTTGATTCATAATGTAACATTCATAAATATTATGTGTAATGAACATTTTTGGTGACAAAAATTTAAGGGCTTTATTTTGAATTTTCTGAATTTTTTTATAATATATTTGCCCATATAGAAGAATCACAGGAAATATACGGGTAAAACAATACAGGGAAAAAATAAAGCAATCTGAAAATTTCCTTCAACACTAGGTTTTTAAGTTGGTGAAGCCTGCTCAGAGATCTAGACAATTTTGAAGCCATAACATCAGAATGTTGTCTATGATAGATTTTCACCAATCATAAAACTCTAATACTTTGTCCGTTTAGTTCTGAGTTAGTTTCAATGTTAAATGTCCAAAAAAATGAATGTAATTAGTTTTGATATAATGTAATGTCAAAAGTTTGAAATGTGCCCACTCAATAAATTCGGCCAATGCCTTTCCTGTTTTTCCAAAAAGTAGATCAACTGATGGGGCAGCAACAAGTAAAAGAGTATCATCTTTCAAATAATGAAATATGGCTGACAAAACGGCAGAAACATTAATTTTTTTGAAGGCCGGGACTCTAGTTGGAATGTAGGTGTTATTGACATCCCCCCCGATTTTGCTCATACAGTTCATTTCTGTAACCGAAAAAAATGAGAGGGTAATTGACTAGCCCTGACCCAAAAGGTGTCCCTGTTTGTAGCTTCCTGAGACCTGGTGCCCACGTCTGTGGACACCCCCATAAAATATTTTTTGTGCAAAGGCCTCGCCATCTAGCAAAGGTTTCGTTCTTTCAACGTGTTTTTTGGACCTGAAATGCCATCTTGTGATTTTTTTCAGAAAGTTTCTGCGACTTTTAGTGGTGTTTTAACAATCTTGAAAAGGCTAAAATAAGGAGATGAAAAAAAGCAAAGGTAAGAAAAAAGGAAAAAGAGAGAAAGTGATGAGAACGACTTCTGAGAAAAATCAGGTGTACTCTCTTGATTGTAGACAGTGCTTAGATAGTTTTAAAAGCATTTAGTTTGATAAGTGCCATCTTTTGGAACTTGGAAAACCTCCATGTCCACGCCTGTGGCCAGGCGGTTCCAATAGAGTAAA
Source organism: Artemia sp. Qi Xiang Cuo (assembly GCF_049724085.1). Classification (NCBI taxonomy): domain Eukaryota; kingdom Metazoa; phylum Arthropoda; class Branchiopoda; order Anostraca; family Artemiidae; genus Artemia; species Artemia sp. Qi Xiang Cuo. The sequence goes on along the minus strand of NC_142796.1, from coordinate 71,035,421 downwards.
AAGCTAGGGTTGATTTTTCGTAGTTCAAATCTCGATTCTAATGGGGATAGCAGAGGCCAATGATTGTTTTATTTACTAAATTGGCAACAACCTAGCCACCACTCACCCATAAGAAATCTCCACCCTCATATAGTGTCCCCATCCACCCCCATCCACCTTACGTTATAAAAAACTTTTATTCCCTTTTTTACAAATAAATTCAACCAAAATCACAACCCGTAAGTCTGCTAAAAATTAAACTATTTCGTATATATTATTTTTTCATTGTTGAATATTTGGTTATTTTATTTGTTACCCTTTTTATCTTTTTATATTATGACCTTTAAAATATTTTATAGTTATGACCTATATTTATGACTTTTGTATTTTGTATTTTCTGACTGGTACCTGTCGTGTTTTCGTTACAGTGGTAACTATGTGTTGTTATTGTATTTTTTTTACTAAGAAATGCAAATTCGGTCCACTATGGTTTGTGATAGTTCTTTTGCCAATCACTATCTATCTATCTATCTACCTATTAGTTTCAAGCTTACTGAACCTGTTCCTTTATTGTAGTTTCCCTTGATGACGCCCTCGGAATGCTCGATGATAGTGATCTGGACCTCTGATTTAGATGATGACGAGGAATGGATAAAAAGCCACTCTTTGTTGTCTTCAGACTTTGACGGTGAACCAGCTGTTGCAGCCATTCCGTCATCAAGCAGTTATGCTGTTCTTCCAGATGTTGAAAGTGAAGAATATGATGATAACGTACCCTTAGCAACCCGTGCCAAACGCTTGAAGGCTGACGAAGTAGCAGCAACCTTGTCCTGGAGGAAGTCTCGGCGGTTTGATCATCATCGTGGCGCGGATGTGGGCCCTGCTCATTTCTAGGACCACGATGAATGGAGTAAAGAACAATTCTTTTCACAGTAGTACCCGGAGAGCTTCTTCGAACGTACAGCTTTTTGCATGAACTACAACTATCACTTGGCCCACGATAAAAGCTTGAATGTAACTCCAGACGAGCTGAAAATTTTTGTTGGCATTGTCATCCTGATGGGGAACCTCAAGTTTCCTCGGATCCGCATGTACTGGTCTGGGAAGTTTAGGGTGGAAGCAATATCGCAAAAGATGACTCGAGACAGATTCTTCACAATCCGGTCGAACCTGAAGTTCGTTTTAATTCAGAAATCTCAGACGAAGAAAAAACCAAAAATAGGCTTTGGAAGGTGCAGCCGATCCTTGACAACTTCAGGAATATCTGTCTCCAGTTGCCACTTGACAGGAACTGTTCAATTGACGAACAGATGATACCCTTCCAGGGTATATCAACTCTCAAGCAATATGTCCGTAACAGGCCCAATCCGGTTGGATTAAAGGATTTTGTCCTTGCCAGCTCCTCAGGGCTGATACTTGACTTCCAAATCTACCGGGGACTTCCAAATCTACCACCACCCTAGGAGAGCAGCTGATAGCACATGGTTTGTCAGCTGGGATCATACTGCGCTTGTCTGAGACCCTACCAGAAGGTACATACCTCTATTTTGACCAATTCTTCTCGTCTGTTAAGCTCCTTGACATGCTGGCTTAAAAAAAAATACGACTGGAACTATCATGAAGAACCGTTTGGGAGCCAACAGCCCAACGCTTTTTACCGAAACAGAAACGAAAAGAAAGGGCAGAGGAACCTCTGTCATGTCTGTGCGCTCAGATAGAAAAGTAACCGTGACCCAGTGGTATGATAACAAAGTGGTTCTCCTGTCTTCAAACTGTAAAGGTATAGAAGAGGAGACAGAGGTCAAACAGTATGACAAGCGCCAGGGGTCTAATGTGCAGGTCAAATGTCCACGAGTAGTCTCCGACTACAACACCTACATGGGTGGGGTCGACCTTGTGGACCGCATGGTCAGCTATTACCGGTTTGAGACGGATACTAAAAAATGGACTGTGCGTCTGTTTCATCATTTTGTGGATGCTGCACTATCCAATGCATTTCATGAGCTGAAGGGCCATGGCCCAGAAGTTTCTGGTGACCTCAAACAGCTCATTGACCTTCGTTTCAACGTGGCGGAGTTTTTGCTCAATTCTGGAAGCTCAGAGTCACGAGGTCGAAAATAGCAACAAAGAACTCTTGGGTGAAACTCAACACCGTGTTTTGAGTGTGAAAAAGAGGCCAATCCCTCCACCATATGCCAGAGCTGCACTACATCTACCAGAATTTTGTGACTTGGCAAATGCAGCCCAGTGCAGAAGGCCTGAATGCTGTAAAAGGTCCAGATGGATGTGCTCACAGTGTAAAATCATTCTCTGCTTGACACGAGACAACAACTGCTTCAAGAAATTTCATGAAGAGAAATGTTTTGTTTTCAACGTTTTGACAAATCTCTTTTAATAGACAAAACAGATTTTTACTATACTCTTACCTCAATAGGGACCCAATGTCCACACCTGTGGACATCCCACAGCGGGTGGGTGGGGGGGACAATTTTTTTTTTTAGTTGATCAATTCTCAAAATGATTTTTTTTTAAGTCAACTACAAAGAAATGAACATAATCAGAAAAGTATTTCTGTGGTCAGGTCTCAGGAGGGTAGGAAAGATAGTATAGGGCCCGAGTCTATAAGCTCATCTCTTAATCTGACCTTCATTAATTGGTAGACAATAGTTACAGGGAACTGTACAATGAAACAAAGTCTTAATGTGAGCAGGTTAGTCCCTAGTTGACCTAATTCTTGATTTTACTTGCTTTTTATTCCCACAGCAGAACTGTAATTTGTAATAACTACAACTTCACATTACCTTGTATTAAGTGTCAGCAGATATCATTTTACTTGCACTATAACAACAATAACACTTACCCACCATAACAACAGCAACAACGACCATAACAACAGCAGCAACAACCATAACAACAGAATACCAATAGCACTTACCCTCTCGGTCCCAGCAGTTTGGGCAGTTATCACAGATATATTGGAAGCAGTGCCAGATACAGGAGAGTTGGACTCTGCCCCAGGTCCTAATTCCTGCATGGACTGTAATTGGCCATCACCTTCAGATCCTAGCAAGATGGTAGTATGTAATCTTGAAACTATGAAACAATTAATATTTCCTTACATTCTGATGACTTTCACATAAGAATTAAGATTTTGTAAAGTAAAAACAAATAGTTATTACAAGATAATAAAATATCCTGGTTTTACTAAATTTGCAATCTGTCATGCAGGTTAGGAACAAAAAGAAGATAGAGGCAAATACAGGGTTGTAAAATTTTAGAGCTTTAAAAACAACAACATCTGGTTAAAAATAATGTCAAAGAACACTAATAAAGCTAATTAATTTAGACCAAGAAAGATTATTTATGCTACAAAAGCAGTAGATACAATATAACTAGTTGGGTTTCCTGGAGTGTCCAACTTGAAGTTTTACACTGCAATAAGCATCAAGCCAACTGAGGCTAACACAGGTACGCACGCTCCTCCATCCCAATCTATTCAAAGCCTCCCTTTTTACACCCTCTGAGGAAGTTCCCGTTTCCTTTAAATCTTTCTTTATAACGTCCTCCCACCCCAGACAAGGATGACCTGCTTTCCGTTTAGCCCTAGATGGTTGGCCATAAAGGACAATCTTTCATCCACACAATGTGCCCAAGCCACCTCAACCTTTTTTTCATAATATGTTTGAACCACATTTTTTGTAAAGCCTACTGTTTGAAATACAGTCAGCCAGGTCAGTCAGCCATACTTATCTATTATGACAAAACTGCCATGTTAAGTAAAAGCATGCCATTAGAATAGGCTATATTGTAGATAGTTGTTATAATGTTTCTAATTAACTGTTCAGAATTGTTTTAGTCGACCCTGTTTAAATTCAGTGCTGATGCAGTTGATCCCATTAGGCTACACAGAAAATTGGCATCCTTGACTGCAGAGCTGAAGTGTAGTGCATGCTATCTGGTATTATGCTCTTGGCCTTTTTAGCAGAGCTACTCTTACTGAATTATCATAAGGCTTGCTGATTATTCCTCATATTACCAAGGCAATACCTGCATCTTGAGATTTCAGGTATTGTTGGGCTAATGATCCTGCAATGTCACTAGGCTAATGCAAATGGTGGAAAAGCCACTTGTAAGCACAGCTTGCTCTAATCATATAAAGGTTTAAACGCCAAAGAAATTTACTTAAAAATAGTTTGTTTGGCACTGAGCTTTTGTGGCTTTTGTTCTGAAGATGTCTCATCAAAAGAGTCCATTGATTCCTTTAAGTGAAGATTCCACAGATGCATACAACTTACCATAGAAAGGGGTAACTTCAAACAAAATCTATAACATACAATCTTCACTCTTTTTCCAGCAACAGTTGATCTGATCAATTAGAATTGTTACTAGATCATTGACAGATGCCATCTGAATCAGCTGGTAATCCTTGCAACCAGGATCAGACAAAACAGTAGCTTGTTATTTGTAAGAGAATTGGAGTATAAAAAGGTGTAAAATGCTAAAAGTAAGCTACCTTTTATACTTAGATAAAATAAACTAGGACTTTTAGATTCATATTCTTCAATGGATGAGAAGCCAAATGGTTAGGTTTTCAGATAAAGTCATTTCCTAGTTCCATAGACTCAAGATGGCAGCAGTGTTGAATGTTTTCTGCAAGTATTTTGTTTCTGAAGTAACTTTGAATGCTCATCCAAAGTTACCCTTGTCTTTCGACAGTATTAATTTCAATGTTCTATACTGGTCAATTATTAAATTTTGATTGACTCAATGCTTGCTCTTCTGTTCAGATCTTTAAGAAACCACTGATGAATCTGTCAATCTAAGCAAATCAGGCTCATCTGCTCTGCTAAGTTTTTACTACTGTATACATTTTAGACCTTTTCCTAAGTCCTTCAGACCTAATTAGTTGCCTTTACTGATGGAAGTCAGCAAGCAATCAATGGGATATAAAAAGTTAGATAAATATTGGGAAAATGATAAATACAATTTTTTTATTGTGGGGAATATATGCTGGTCTGATAGAGATGAAGAAAAAAAGAGGAAACAATATTTCTAAAAGTTTTTAAATAAGAAAGTAGAAGCTTAAGAGTAAGTAATGAATCTAAAAAATATTTTGAAGTCAGTTTTTCAAAATGTAAAGTTTTTATTATTTTTATTGGGGTGTCAAATTGATGCAACCTCATATAGAATAGCAACCACTTGACATTGCTGTTTCCACTCAAATGAAAAGAGCCAGGAAGAAAATACTTGGGAGATCACACAAAAAGACACCCCCCCCCCCAAAAAAAAGAAATATTAAGAAAAGACAGATCAGGCCAGGAAACTCCATAAGATACTGCAGCATGTCCTGCAAACCCAAAGATTTGACAAATCTGTGAGGAATGTCACCTGCAAATGACTTAGCATTCCACTGGCAAAAAGTTTGAAGTGTATAGGATTCAAGTGTTAGGTCAAACACAACTGATATCAAGACATGAGAGTGAGCCTGAAATAGAAGTTGGTGAGCCAGCAAGCACAGGCCCTTCTACACTGTCAAGCAGTCACTGTGTAGCAACCAAATCAGGTCCAAATTACCCAACAACCTGCATGGATAGACGTTGGTTCATTGTAAACTTCTTTATGCATCATATTTGCTAGTTTTTAGTGTTGGAGGCAGATATTCCTTCTTCTGGTGGCTTGCTGAATATAAAATGCCTGTAGAAAAACAAGGATGGATCTTTCTATGTTCCCACAATGAAAGACTCAGTATCTATCTGTCTTGACCAGGTAGAGGGAGACCATCCAGCCCCCCCCCCAACTCAACATGACATAATATGTGTATTTAATCATGACTTTACTGATCTGATGCTGCATTAGCTGGACTTTCCTTTACTTTTTTATTTTAAAAATAATACTTTATTTCTCCCAATATGCAAGTTTTTTTTTCAAACTGGAAGTTATATGCAATAAAATATCTAACTTTTCCATTTTCCTGTTGAAAGTTAGATGTCTCAGTTTTTCAGTTTTAAAAGCCAAACACCCCCAGAGGTAACTTTGAACACCATTTTAGGATTAGTACAGCTCTCACACCATGAACACCAGCAGTTTGGTACAATTGCCATCTGATACAGAATGATGTATTCCCTGAGCAGCAAAAAGGATTTCAAATAAAAACTAGTTTAAAGAAAAATACTGCAAACAGACCTTTATTAAGCCTGCAATTTAGATTTTAGGGTTAGGCTCATAACTCAGATGTTTTTTAATTATTATGTAATCATGTTTTTATTTGCTGCTGATATAAACACTGGTAAATTAGAAATGATTAAAAGGATGAGTCTGCAATCCAGGTTTTAGTGTCAGGCTAAGAACTCAGATACTTCTCAATTATTATACAATTATATTTTTATTTCCTGCCAGTAGAAACACTGGTAAATGAGAAATGATTAAAGGATGAGAGTCTGCAATTCAGATTTTAGTTTTAGGCAAAAAACTCATATATTTTTCAATTATTACGTAATTATATTTTTAGTTTCTGCTGGTAAAAACACTGGTAAATGAGGAATGACTAAAGGATGAGAGTCAACAATTCAGATCTTAGTGTTAGACTGATAACTTATTAATTTTTCAATTATTATACAACTATGTTTTGGTTTGCTGCTGGTGGAAAATAGTAACATTATTAAAAAATGTTATAATACAACAAAAACTTTATTATTCTAAGTACTTTATCTGTCCATTTTATTTTTTCAGTGTGCAGGGAGGTGACAGGTATAGGCTACTGACTGGTCAACACAAAATAGAAGCAAGTTCTTGTCCACTGTTCATGAACAGTTTATATCAGATTGTTTATATTATAAACAATATAATTTTCAAACAATTGAATTACAAATTGTAGAATCTATAAGAAAGCTTATTCTTCTTCAAAGGCATTTCAATGCTATCTTCATGACAACATGGGCACTCATGTAGTCCAGTTTAGTGGGTCCAAGAATATTACACAACAGTGGCAACTCTGCACTGTTAAAAAGAAAAAAATTGACAAGTCAGCTGCATGACCAGGTTGCCTACAATCAGATAAAGTAATAGCTTGTAAAGAAGCAAATTTTTGAACTTTGTAGTGCCAAAAGACAGTTTGTATAACAAATGTTTTTTTAAATAGATTTTTTTTTATATTTACAAAGTGCCTGAAACAAATTAATATTCAGGTCAATAGCATCTAGCTGAATTGGAGGCACAAACACAGACTAAAGACAGGAAGGTGTTAATTAATACTGAATGAAAATAATATAAATGATAATAGGTGCACAAAGGCCCAATCCATGGGGAAGGGTTCAAAATACAGAAGCACATTCCTGGACAAAATTCTACCTGATAGGAGAAATTCTACAGACTAGACTCAAACCTAACCCACTATACAAATGTGGATACATATTTGCATAAATAAACCAATCAACTTTGATATGATGTTGTATTAGTCATAAGTACATATTGAGTAAGAAATAAAATGTCACCAAAAATCAAATACAAGCCAAAATTTTGATTAAATCTTATTGTAGTAGCATAAGTAAACAACTTACTCTTGGATCCGAGTTAATGGTCAGACTGACTTAGCAATACCACACTGACTTAGCAAAAAATATTTTTTATTTATTTACAAAGTGCCTGGGTTGATAAAACAAATTAATATTCAAGTTAATAGCATCTAGCTGGAGTGGAGGCTCAAACAGGGACTAAAGACAGGCTGGTGTTGATATATACTAAATGAAAATAAATACAAATGATAATAGGTGCACAAAGGCAAAATCCATGGGTAAGGGGTCAAAATACAGAAGCACATTCCTGGCCAAAATTCTACCTGACAGGAGAAATTCTACAGACTAGACTTGAACCTAACCCACTATACAAATGTGGATACATATTTGCATAAATAAACCAAATCAACTTTGATATGCTGTTGTATTAGTTATAAATACATATTGAGTGTTTGATGAAATTTTGATTAAATCTTATTTTAGTAGCATAAGTAAACAACTTACTCTTGGATCTGAGTTGATGGTCAGACTGACTTAGCAACACCAAAATAGATGAAGCTGGGCTATCAACATATGAGGTACTACACTCCAAAAGAGTAGAGGATTTTGATTCCTGAGGTAACATCTTCACCTTCTCATTATTCTAAAAGCACAACCAATGGTTATGATCAACAAATTGCACAATATATATTAAAAAACTATATTATTTTTTTTTATTTACTTAGAAGTGTCTTATTAATTTAGTTTCTTAATACTGTAATAAAAAAATAAACACAAATGTTATAATTCCAAGTAGATATTTTCAACACTGATAAAAATCTTATTTCCCAAATCATTATAAATACATGGCTAGTCCTTGTCATTTTGATGGATATCCATAGGGACTTTTTAGGGCCCTTTTTCATTACCTTTACAGTTATTATAGTATTAAATATTAGGTAATCCAATATATTATTATCAGCCCTATTATAAATGTCCTTTAAAATTTAATGTCTATTATAATTGAAAAATCTTTAGCATAGGATGATAAAATATCTTTTAACCAATGAGAGAATTTGTGGAGGAGATTAAATTTGACAGAAGCAAGAGAGGAAAAAAAGAAAATGTAAACTAAGTAACAGCAAGTATTGCACTCCGAAAAAAAACACTCCCTTAAGACTTGAAAAGCAACACCAAAAAAAACTGTTTGGATTAACCCAGTTTGTGGACTTTCAAAATGAGGCAGAATGCACAATGACCAAATTTAAAGTCCCTGAAGGGACTTAGCAGCAACTAGAATTCAAACTTCACTGGGAATATAATTTAGTTATTGACAATTAGTTGAGCATGGAATACTACCAATAGATAAATTTAGTCAACATACCCCGCTCTTAAAGGTGTTGTTAATATTAAAAACAACATAAGAACCAGGATTTGAGTCCTTCTAAAAAAAAAGTCAACCAAGACATAGGAAGACTTTTCTTAACATATTTCAACCATATATTGGCTCAAAGTTAGGATTCTAAGCTTTATCCCCATTAACATTAGCTACTATACAGGCACACATGCAGACCTCTCTCAAGCCCAGATTCTCACAAATTATCAAGATTTTTAATTCTCCAAATAATTTTGGCCATAATCACCATATCTTTTTTTTTCTTAGCTTGCCAATCCTTCAGAAAACATATTTTTGCATACATACCTGTACTATATACAATAAAATGAACTTCAACATCTATTTTAAGAGAATTAAGGAAAAAGGATCTCAGCAGATAAAGTCAACTATTATTCTATTTTTGTTAATAGTTCAAGATTTGAGCCTTCCAAGCAGAAAACATTATGGCTTCAAAGGGTAGATCAGTCATAAATGGTAACAGAAATGATTAATTAGACATTGGACTTTAAGACAGAGACATCCTGATTTTTTTTTTTTTATCAGGTTCTACCAAAATCTGTAAATTTCTAAAACTGATAATCCTAGGATTACCATCCCAAAATTCCTTTAACTCTGACCTATCATTAGTGATTGTATTTTTTTCAAATGATTCAGCATTTCTATATGTTAAAATTAGTGATGGGAATACAAATGAGAATTAGAAAAGTCAGTGATTTTCAAAGAATCAAAAATCATATTAAAATTTAAACATTTTTTTCTGATTCTCAAAGTTCTACTTCTTAATAAGGCCCATGAACTTCAGGGGAAGTTTCTTTCACCTCTTTATTGAACTGGCTGAAGGGTACTTGTTAATTGTTCAGGACACACTCAAGTTTTTGACCTGAATATAAGATTTAACTTATATTCAGAAACCAGAAAACTGGTTTCGTGTTCACAAAGACAAGCAACGGATGACAGAATGCATTGGACTTATATAATTTGGGCTATATATTTGCAAATTAAGGGGGGGGTAAGGTATTTGGGTAGCATCAAGTTAGAAAACAATTCTTACTTCATAATATACAGATTAATTGTAGCTAACACATTTTGCATGTAGACCCACTATACTTTACCCCTCACCCTAATGTGCAAATATATAGCCCAAACTATATAAGCCCAATGCATTCTGTCACCCTACACTTGTCTTTTTGGCTATGAATCCACTTTTCTCAGATCAAGAATTTGAGTGTGTTCTGAAAAATTAACAAGTACCAGCTGAAGTACTGGGACATGATTATGAATGAATAAACTAGGCAATCCTGGTTCCACATCAGCTATAATGTCAAGCTTTATTTTTAAAATAGAAGAATTACATCTTAGGCTACAGCAACACTGTAAATATTTAATTCCTCATTTCAAAGCTCATAGTCATATCTATGTCCTGATTATAAATTTGTATTGAAAATGTAATTGCAAAGCACTTTTTGGTGTAAATGAAAGACTAGGAAGCCAAAAAAATGGCACCATTATAACCACTATAGTCAAGAACCCTTGAATCAAGGATTACAGCCCCCTCCCCTTAGAAGCATAAATAGTCTAATACTGAAATTTCCATTGTTAATAATTGATAACTAATTCTTACAATGAAGCTCTTGGTTTTAACAAGTGGAAATCAAAAACAAGTCTTGGAAAAAAAACTAGTGAAAAAACATTTTCACTTAAATTCAAACCTTTATCAATAATTATAAATATTGTTCATGTTTATCCTAATTTCTCTGCCCTCCTTGCTACAGACCCTTGTGGGGGTAGATGAAGTTGTATGTATTTTTATTAATTACTATTGTTGGTTGATTACACACAAATAAACATCTATCAATTAGTAAAAATAAATTACAAAAACACATTTTTAGGAACTCTAAAAAGAGCTCAAAACCCTAACATGTTCATTTATTTTTTCTCTCCACCACTAATAGGGTGTTACTGAATGTGTAACCAAGTAAGATTTTACTCCCCTATCCTGTCAAGATACACATAAATTTGTCTCTTAATTTGATGTCATAAATAGATTCACCAGGTAGAGGCAGATTAGGCTTGAAAGAGATTGATTATTTGGATAATTCATCTTCTAGTACCAGTGATTTCTGTAAGAAAACTGCAGATTCCTGAACCTTATCTCATAGAAGAAACATTTAACATAGAATACCTTAGTTCAGGACATGATAAGTTGAAATATATAAGTTTGGATCCATTGCTGAAATAACAGCTAGTTGTACAACTCAAACAAAATTTGGTCTGTTACAGTGTTTATGGCCCAGCAATATACCTTGCAACTAGGACTGTGCTAAAGTGAAATTATTTTATCTATTTCCAATTGGTGACCACCAGTAGGTATGATCTAAGTAGCCTACCTTTTGTGCACAACATCAATTTGGTCAGATCCTGCAGGTTGGATAACACAAGCAGCATTTACAGAACTCCATTTTTTCAATCAATTGTTCATTACTAATTCTAGGACACAAAGGCTGGGTAGACCTATTTGTGTCTTAAAAGTTTGGCTTTCTATCCCTATTGAGTCTCCTTTTGAAAACTTTAACTGACTCTTTTGTCAACAATTGGTTCATATTTTGAAAAACACAAAAAAATTGAAAAATTTGCCAAATTACTTAGAAGTGTCAAATGGCAAAAGAAAGGTCATGGCGTCTTGTACTTAGTAAATTAATTGAAAATTTACCATTATTTTAATTTTGGTGATCATGTTGAATATTTTTAGACTGTGCAAACTTCTTGTTTATTTTAGGAGCTAGTTATTATATCTTACCTTGATTAACCTTATGCTAATGGTAAACTGGTAAATTTTTGCAGTTCATATTATTGATATACAAATAAAGTAAACATACCACTCAATGCCTTTCTTTGTGCTCTTTCAAAATATGATAATCTTTTTTTGTCAGAAATGAATTTTACCCCCCCCCCCCCTGATATACATACCAATTCAGAGTATATATTTGCACATTAGGGGGGTGGTGGTAAATTTTATTTATGATGTAAATGAGAAGTAAGTTTAAACTTTACCCCCCCCCCCCACTAATGTGCAAATACACACCCTGTTTGGTATATATAGGGGCAGCAGTAAAATTCATTTCCAACAAAAATGATTATTATATTTGAAAAGAGCATAAAAAAGGCATTGAGTGGTATGTTTACTTTATTTGTAAGTCAACAATGTGAACTCCAAAAAATTTACTGGTAAACTTTGGACCTGTCCACACAAGGGCAGCAATTGAACTCTTGTTCATATTCTATCATTGTTCAGACAACCATTTGGGTCAATATCTACCAAATCATATTATTGAGTTAGGACTAAAGTGAATACACCATTTGATGCCTTTTTTTATGCTGATTACAAATATAATAAGCATTTCTATTGGAAATGAATTTCAGCCCCCCCCCCCCCTCTATATGCCAATTCAGGGTTAGGTTAGGTATAGCCTATATAGGGGAGGGGGGGGCTGAAATTCATTTCCAATAGAAACGCTTATTATATTTGTAATCAGGATAAAAAAAGGCATTGAATGGTGTATTCACTTTATTCCTAACTCAATAATATGATTTGGTAGATATTGACCACCATTTGTTTAACAAAAAGGTAGATTGATTTATCCATCTGAGTGTATGCTTATAGGCCTACCAAAAACAAAAACCTATCTAAACTATCTTTCTTAGCAAAATATGGAAGAAAAATGCATTTCATTCTTGATATTACTGGTTAAAATTAAACTGATTTTACAAAATAGTTTACTTGAACACAGTCTAGCCTAGGGCTAGCCTACATCATATCCAAGATTAACCAAGGACCCTAAGCTAGCCTACTGTCCATGCCTACATTTGAATAAAGACTGAGATTAGGCCTTATCAGAGTACTGAGGGTATTATCCTAACCTTAAACATAACCTCAAATGTTCACCTGCAGATTAAGAAACCTAAACTTAGATAGGCTGAGAAAAAAAGAAAATCAAAAATCAAGACGAAATATACAAACATAACTCCTAAGGCTACAAAGTACTGCTTGAAGAAATTGAAGTGAGCACTGGTTAAGTGGTGGGCTAGCCTAATTTAGGTAGGCCTGGGAAGTGACCTTGAAGGATAGACGAAAGAAGCTAATATAAATTTACACGAAATTGGACTGTTAGAGAAACTACTAACACATATAACCAAATGATTCTGAATTTTTATTACTTTTTCAAACCTTTAAACATCAAAAAACACAAAATAATACAATATAAGATGTCTAATTTGTAAACAAATGTTGCCAGATATGAGACAATGATAATGGAGAAAGTTATTTCTACATTCGCCATCTATTTAAAATTGATTAGAGATGAAAATGCTTCAACCATAGAAATAGAAAAACGAAGCCTGATACTCACTAATTTTGACTATCGTTTCTTATTGCTGACTTATTTCGTCTAAAAGTTCAGTACAACTCCAAATTATCGGGCAAATCTAACTATGGAATTCTACAGAATCTGGAATCGAAATGCATATCGTCAGTTTTCCCCTTTGTAATTTTGATTAGTTTTCTGCCTTATTTTATTTTCTGGGAACTAAAGTAGAGGAATTAAATCACCTTTTGAACTGAGAGGGGTACAATTTTCCTTTTAATTCTGATCAATTACCCCTGAAGATCTGGTGAATGTATATCGCTCTTTTATACAAAAGTTAATCCAAGGAGCATATCACATTTAAGCCTTCGAGTGGCTGACGATTTGTTGGTTATGGTATACACCAGGAAAACTGAATTTTAACTTTGCTAAAAATGAGCTGAATCCTGACTCGTTGCAAAAAAAGGTTTAAGCCAGATTGCTCTCTTGAGCCAACACACCCCACCCCCCGTCACTCACTCTGTCCCTCCGATTTCAACTTTTGGGCAAGAAGATCGGCATTTTAAGCTCTTGAAGCATAATAATTCAATGGTTTTTAATTTGTTGTTAGATTTTTAATTTGTATGATTGAAGAACCAAAGTGAGACACTTGTATCCCCCCCCCACGTGTTTTAAGGTCCTCCTACTACTCACTTCTGTTTGGAAGAGTAGGCATACTGTGCCCATGTTTGACCCAGGATCATGCAATTTTTTAATCTTGATAACTGGACGACCGAAGTGGGCTAAAACCCCTTAAAATACTTCCCTAGTCTTCTGCCTATTACTTTTAATCAGAGATATAGGCAATTTAAACCATTTTAAATTTTAACACCTGCAACGATTTTCAATATGCGGTATTTGAGGCACCTAGTAGGCTTATAGTCCATCCAGCAAAGTCCCTCTCACTCAGGGGCGGATCCAGGATTTTTTTTAGGGGGGGGGAAATAGGTTGCTCTGAAAAAAAAATCGGGGAGGGGGCAAAATAGATTGATCCGATAAACTTGCGTTAGGATCAAGCTTAGTTAACGCAAACTTGAGTTAATTAAGGAAATTACACTACTTTAGACTACGCTATGGGGGGGGGGGTTCCCCCCCTTCCCCCTTAGATCCGCCACTGCTCTCACTCCCTGCTAAGTTTTTAGTGCAAAGGTAGATATTTACCGCATTGTTTGAAGTGGATTCACGCAGGGATTTCCAACAAGTATCGATGGAGATATAAATCTAAACCTTTTACCCCCTTCAGTTATTTCCCACGTGGATGACACTGTTGCTCTTGCTGCTGATCCAGAAACTGCCCAAGCAATGCTAAATGAAACTGAATATTTCTCTCGGTTATTGGGTATGAAGATTAACACGGTAAAAACTAAAGTCATGGACTTAAATATACAGTCAGATTATCAGCTCATGTTTGATGGACAGGAAGTGGAAAAAGTCGATAGGTTCAATTGTCATGACTTGCTAATAGACTCTCGTGGAGGCTGTAAACTTGACATACAGAACAGAATCAACAAAGCCCAAGACAACTTCTTTCAACTCTGCCGCCACTTTTGCCACTCAACTCTGCACGATCAGTATGGAGGCAAAAGTTTGTGTCTATAAAGTGGCTGTTAAATCTGTACTCTTCTATGCAGTTCCGACTTGGCTACTGATGGCACTTCATCAACAAGGCATGGAAATATTTGACCACCGCTTTTTATGAAAAATCACGAAGATTTGATAACCCGACAGAATCTCAAATGCTATTATGCGTCACCGCTGCTGTAACATCGAGCCCATAGCCACAATTGTCAAACAGATAATACTGTGTTTGTTTGGCCATGTCCTAAGAGGATCCAATGTCCACATCATCAAGCAAATGCTTCTAGCTGCTCCTTTGCCAGATTGGCGTAGAGATCCTGGCAATCAATTGAAGAATTGCTAGGCAACTGTATTAAACGACCTCGATACCATTGGTAAATTTCAAAATTTTGGCAGAAAGCGGGGGAGCTGCTGTTGCCGCTTTACTGAAGAGCTGGCATAAGATCGCAAGAAATGGGAGGCAACCATATAGATTATTCTATATGCCGGGTGAGGCGTCTGGCTCCGCAGCAAGTACAAGTAAGTAGTAAGTCCTTCCCAACTCATGTAGTGTAAAATTTTCAGCAAAACGTTAAGTATGTTGCACTCTCAGCACCAGCTTTTTAGGAGAAAGTAGGAATGTTGCACCCGATCTTAACAATGGCACCCGATCGTGCGATCTTAACAATGTTTATTCATTAACATTTAATCTTAACATTTAGTGCGATCTTAATAATGTTTATTCATTAACATTTAGTGCGATCTTAATAATGTTTATTCATTAACATTTAATTTTTAAGGACTATTTCCTTAAAAAAATTGAATAACCATGAGGTGAAACAGGTTTAAAACACCTATATATGTACACTTTAAAATGACCCAAGTAGATTTTGTACATTTTGAAATGATCCAGGGACCAAAAGGCCCTGACTAGGGCCCTTCAATGGTGTAAATTGAAAATCTTTGCATACCTCTGATTTCTATAAAGTGTAACTTACGTTATATTGGGGAATTTTTTCATAGACAGCGCAATAGCGCCACCTAAGTAAAGAACGATGTGGGTACAATGCATTATTATTATTATTACATTATAATGTATTATTATACTCTCTACATGTGCAGTGTTGATATAGCTGCAGCATTCGATTTAGTTTTGCACCCACAGTTTCTTCTGACTATTCTAGAGAATGGGGTTGATCCCAGCATAGTTAAGGTCCTGCATTTTTGGTATAATAATAGCAGGGGCGAATCTCCAGCATTTTAATTGGAGGGGCAAGAGGGGTCCATATCTGGATAGTCAAAGGGCTCGGGATGTATAATATTTTTTTTCTCCACATTATTGGGGGGGGGGCAACTGTCCCCCTTTCCACCCCCAAACGACGCCCCTGAATAATAGTGTTATTCGTGTTTTTACCGGTATAATGGAACGTGAAGGATGATCTGTACCTATTCTTACAGAAGAAATACACCTCAAGAAAGGAGTCAGGCAGGGATCAACTATTAGCCCGGTTTTATTTATTGCGGTTATTTACAGCGCTACTAAGCATATCCATGGTAACTACTTTTTTGATGGTGTAGATTTGAGTTTCATATCGTATGCGGATGACCTCCTCCTACTAAGTTCTTTACAGTCACTTTTGAAAGAAAATCTTGAGCATCTGGTTAACCTTTACGAAAATATTTATCTCCGTGTAAATATCTCTGAGACAGAATTTGTAGTACTTAACGGCACATATATCACGAGAACTCTTCTTTCGGTTTGCGATCACCCTGCTGTCGCTCGATCAGAGACAATTAAGTATCGTGGAATTCAGTACGGATCTGACACTAGAATGCTACGCGGCCTGGTTTTGTCTTCGGCATATCGAGGCATGCGCACCGGGTACGCAAAAGCGGTAGCTCTGAAAAATACTGTGAGCAGAAGGATTTTGGCGAGACTTCGTCACCTGAAAAGGGTTTTGCCGAATCTGTTTTTCCAAAAAACAGGAGAAAAACGAATTTGAAAATTTTGTCATTTGTATCTCAGAATCGGCTATAGCTAGAGCGTCGATTTTTGTTTCAAAATTAAGAAGAAAAATCGCTTATATTGTTGTGGTTGTTTTTGTTGGCCTAAAATGAGCCTTTCCTGAGATAAAATGGAATGAATATCAGTTTCGGCAAAACCACACAAAAACTCCGGAACATAGGTGAGATATGGCAAAACAGAATTGGCTCAGCATGAATTGGAAATGCGACTTTCGACAAAACGTATTTCATCTGATAGACAAATTTTAACTTTGTTAATTAACTGGACAATTAACAATTTCTGGTTTTAACCTTCGGAGCATTAACGGCAGAGGCTGCTTCGGGACCCGCTGTGATTTCAGCCGAAGTACTAGGTACCTTAGCTCTGTTACAATTTCTAATAAGACTTTTCACATATGCCACATCTACTGCTGGCATGAAACGGTAAAGCGACTCTACGTCTTTATTTTTGTTGTTGGCAACTCAACTACTGTACTTGAAGGTACAGGAGGCAGAAACCTTTCCACAACATTCACTGCTGACGTATTGGGCAATGACCTCCTTGGGCTAGCTTCTGATGCAATCAGCGCTACAGAAGGAGTAGTATCTGCAAACGAAGTTTGGTAGAACACCCTTTTGCATAGTCTTTGCTTAAACTGTAATACTTTCACCTTTGAAAATGGCACTAATCTATATTTATAGTATTTGGACGTTCTAGCGGAATCAAAAAACTTCTGCTTGGTCATTTGAATGATGACAAACGGGTTACGGTGCCGAACAATCAAAAGCATTTTCGTCAAGTCTAGTAGCGAAAAGACTTCCTTGTGCTTCAAAGACCTCTCAATGACGCTGTGAACAGCATCGACCTCCTGAATCATAGAGTGGGCAGGCTCAGAACACTCCATCGTTATACTCTGGACAGGACCTGTGAATGCTTCTTCAGGATGTCTTGCATCATGTAGCTCATTATTTGATTACGATTTTGAGGCACACATGAATGTGACCACATGAATCTTGGGCCTCATAATTATATCTTGTTCACTAATATAAGAAAGATCGTCTTCTTCTTATCCAAGGTCGCGTTTAGCAAATCAGCAACTTTCGGCAAAAACGGACCATACTATAATCCCGTGTGCGATTCAGCAAAGGAGAACTGCAAAATACAGGCAGTTAGAAACGTCTTACAGCAATGTCAATTAGACAATTCGAAAGATAATTTTTTTTACACAAGATAGCGTTTGTGACTCAGTTTCGCCAAAAAAGGTTATTTTCGGCAAAACCGCTTTAGTAAAGTGATGAAGGGTAACTAGTCCCCGCCCCAACTACCTCTCTTTTCACCAAATGCATCCGATTAAAATTGTGAGGTAACCATTTTGTTCAAAATAGTCCAGAAAACATATAACAATGCTCCAGTGTTGAGACAACCCAGAAAAGCCCTGGGGCAAGGGCTGTAAGTTTTGACCTGGGGTCGTGTAAGGTTTTCATGGAACGAGTGGTTACATAAACTTCAGATGATGCTCATTTGATTTGAAATTGGATGCCCCCCCCACGCCTATCATTTCTCTAAATAAACATCCAAAGAAAGTTTTAAAACATATATTTTTTTCCCGCATTGTTGATTGGTTTAGTAATTATGTGTTTGGAGATGTCTACCCCCCTCCCCCTCACCCGAAGCCTCAGGGCAAGGGCTATAAATTAGGCAATTTGTTCATTGTTTACGTATAGTAATGTTATTGAAAAAAGGTTTGGATGTTTGACTTCTAATTTCCCAACATACGAAGAACATTAAGGTGAGTCTTTCAAGGAATGTAAAGGGGGTTGTTTGAACTAAATTAAAGTATGTTATGTGTGTATGGGTATTCAGAAGAGCGTAACTCAGGAATGACTGAGTATATTAATTTAGAATTCTTAGGAAATAATATAGGAGATGATCAATTGACCAAAAAGGCAGTATTTGCACGCCACTATTACTATAACTACCACTGCTTCTACTGCTACATCAACTACTACTACCACAACTAAAACTAAACAACTACTTTTGTAGCGAGTGTTAATAAGGCTGAGGATATTGAAACAAACATCTGAGGAAACGTTGAGGGGAAAGCTAAACTAAACCAAAACATACTATGTGCATACAAATTGCTGATATGGGCATATCAGCCCGTACTATCAGCAATATTTTTGGAACGGGTAATCCTATCAAGAGAAAACTTCAGGGGCAGCATGAGTGGGATGTTGAGGTGACCAAAAGGCAAAATATACCTGCTACTGCTGCTATTAAAATTGCTTCTTCTACTGTTGCAACTACTAATAATAATATACTATTACTGCTACTACTGTTCCGACTACTACCGCTACTACTATGACACTAGTACAATTAAGGTTACGTGTATAAAGGTGAAAATTTGTCAGAACATTAAGGGGGAATTTGAACTAAATCAAAAGAAAACTATGTGCATGCAGATTGTCAAAAGAGCGTATCTTAAGAATTAGTTTGTTTATTAAGTAAGAATTCTCAGAGAATGCTTAAAGGGGAAGAGTAATTGACCAAAAGGCAATATATGCACACTCCTACTAATACTACTACCACCGCCACATTTGCTAGTTCTACAACTACTAATACTATTACTCTAACTAGTGCTTCTTCTGCAAATACTTGTAAGGCTAAGAGCATTAAGATGAAAGTTTCAAGAATTATATGAATGTACAAGCTGTCATAGGCGGCACAATAGCGCTGCCTAAGTAAAGAACGATGTTGGAACAATGTATTATTATTATTATTTTTTCTTTAAACCAGGACACTTCATATAGAAGTAGTTATCTTAGGAACTTCAAAAAGGACCCATTCGATTGGAAATTGAGAGGGCTAATGTCGTTTTTAATAGTCAAAAGTGATTGGAGGGCGAACAGCCCCACCCCCACACCCAACAATTCTCCAAACACATCCAATCAAAATTCTGAGATAGCCAATTTATTCAAAATAGTCCAAAGATCATGCAAGAACACTTTTGGGGTTGAAAAAAACCCCAAAGCATAAGGCTAAGGGTTGTAAGTTATGTCCAGGGGGTATTTAAGGTTTTTAGGGAAGGAATGGTAGCATAAACTTTAGAGGAGGCAAATTTGGTTGAAAATTGGAAGTTCTAGTTACCTTTTAAGATTCAAAAGTAATTGAGGGCATCTACCAACCCCCCCCCCCTCCCACCACCCTGAACTCCTCTCTTGTCACCAAACGCATCTGATTGAAATTGTGATATAACCAATTTGTTCAAAATAGTCAAAAGAGCTTATAATAATGCCTCCAAGATTGATCAACCCCTCAGAGCCCTGGGACAACTTGACTTACTTGACTTAAAACTCCTGCTGGAGGTCCAGCGTAGAAAGAGATGTGACTCTTTGCCTCTATTCTGAACGGTCTTGTGCAAGCGTGACTGCTTCCTGGAGATCATTACCGATCATGGATAGATACTGGGTAAGACTGTCCCTCGATCTGAACCGGGGTCTTCCACGGGGGCGCTTCCAGCGATGTCTAGGGGGAGCAAAATTGATAAGTGTGCTGGCGGATACTTCTGCTGGCATGTGAATTAAGTGGCTGAATCACAGTAGGGTTCTTACGGTGAGCTGACGAAAGTCGGAAGTCTCTACTGTTAGTATTAGCAGTCTGGTTTCGAGACGTAGTCGTACCACTTAATCCCTTCAATTCCTCTTAAGAAGTTTGTATGGGCCACAACTATGGCGTCAAGAACAGAAGCAGCAACCGGTGAAGTTTCAGCACCGTAGAGAAGGACTTGCGTTACGGTGGTGCTGTAGATCCGCATTTTGTTTTTCGGCTGATGTTGGGCTTTGACCACACAAAACAGCATAATCGAGCCATAATAGACGCAGCTTTAGCGATACGCAACTGGACTTCCATTTCAATTGAGCCGTTATCCAAGACGGAAGATCCAAGATACGTAGAATACTTGACATCTTCAACAATGTGTCCTAATACGTTGAATGCTGGTGAGTCGGCGGAAATATCTGCCGGGTCGATGATCATTATTTTGTTTTCTGCCAGCTAATAAATTACATGAGCATAACTTACGACGCTAGAACAAGGGTGGTAAGTTATGCCCTGGAGGCAAATAAGGTTTTTATGGAATGGGTAGTCGTATAAAATTCAGATAGGGATCATTTGATTTGAAATTGGAAGTTATAGTACACCTTTTAAGAGTGAAAAGTGATTTGAGAGAAACCAGCCTTCCCATCCCCGTCATTTCCCCAAACACATCCAATCAAAATTTTGAGATAGCAATTTTATTCAGCGTAGTTAAAGGGTCTGGAATTTATGTCTTTGAGGATGACAACGCCCCTCCTCCACAGCTCTCAGGTCAAGGTTTTTAAGCTATACACTGGGGGCTTTTATAGAAGGGGTGGTCATTTATACTTTGGAGAGTCTCATTGGACTGGTAATCAGAAGTTCTAGTGCTCTTTTTGAGAGTCAAAGCAATCAGAGTGCAGTTACCCATCCCCCACACGTCGTGTTTTCTCGAAATGCATTCACCGTAAATTTTGAGATAGTCATTTTATTCAAAATAGTCCATAGATCATATAACAAGACTTTTTTGGTTGATATAAAGCGCCAGAGCCTGGGGGTAAGGGTTATAAGCTATGCCCCGGGGGAGTTTAAGGTTTTTATGGAAGGGATGGTTGTATAAACTTTATAGGTGGCTCATTTGGTTGGAAATCGGAAGTTCTAGTTGCCTTTTTAAGAGTCGAAAATGATTTGAGAGCAACCCCCCCCCCCACGCCCGTAATATTTCAAAACAAACATCTAAACAAAGTATTAATACATCTATGTTTCTAAGCATTGTTGAAAGGTTCAGTAATTATATGATTGGGTGGGGATGTCATCCCTCCCCCCTTCCCGCACTGAGGCTTCAGGGCAAGGACTGTAAGTTAGGCAATTTGTTCATTGTTTACATATGGTATGTTATTCAGAAAAGGTATGCATGTCTCACTTCTACTTTCCCAAAAATAAATGGCATTAAGGTAAGTCTTCCAGGCTTAATGTTGAGAGGAGTGTTAAAACTAAAGCAAAACATGTTATGTGTATATGGGTTGTCAAAATGGCATTGCTGAGGAATGACTGGGTACATTAATTTGGAACTTTCAGAAAATGATAAGGGAGGTGATCAATTATCCAAAAAGGCAATATTTGTACGCTACTACTACCACAACTACCACTACTTCTACTGCTACCACAACGACTACTAGCACTACCGGTACTATCACTAAAACTACTACTTCGGTACCGAGTACAACTAAGGCTGAGGGTATTGAAATAAACATCTGAGGAAACGTTAAGGGAAAAGTTGAACTAAATCAAAACATACTATTTGCATGCACATTGCTACTACGGGCGTATCAGCAATATTTTTGGAACAGCTTTTTGTATCAAGAGAAAACTTCAAGGTCATCATGACTGGGATGTTCAGTTGACCAAAAGACAAAATGTACCTGCTGTTACTGGTATTAATACTGCTGCTACTATTGTTACTACTACTAATTAAATAAAAAAAACAAGTTTTTTTAACTGAAAGTAAGGAACGACGTTAACAATTACAACTAACATAATTTAGTCCTTATATGATGGGGTCTGGCCCCTCCTCAACGCCTCGATATTTAAGATAAATTTTTTTTTTTTTTTATAAAATTATATTTGTGATAAATTCAAACTTTATCGTAAAGTGCGAGGCTGTGAGGAGGGGACCGCCCCCGTCATATACGGAATAATTTCTTTTAGTTTTAATTTTTAACGTCGTTCCTTACTTTCAGTTAAAAAAACTTGTTTTTTTTATTTAATTTTTGAACGTTTTCGAATTAATGCAGGTTTTGATTTTGGCTCACCGTACATGAATAATTAAAACAAAATTTGCATATTATATTTGGTTAAATGGCTTTCTCGAAACTTGTTTAATTTTATTTACGAACGTTTTTATTAGTAATAAATATACGTAACTTAGAATTAACTTACGTAACGACCTTCTATATTCATAAATTTTTAACACGTATATTAGGGGGTTCGCCCCCTAGTCAATACCCTGCTCTTTAAACTATAGTTCGAATTTTTTTTTCCAGTTCTTTAAAAATGACCTCTTAATCACAATCAGTTGATCAGTTGAAAAACTTGTTTTTTTTTATTTAATTCCTGATCTTTCTCTTTAATAATGCTGGGAAATCCGGCGCCCCCGTCGTAGCAATGTCCCTTCCCCCATGAAAACGTCCTTCATGGAAAGTTCCTTCCATATAGCCCCCCCCCCGCTCCGTCCCCCCCCTACCAGAAAAAATCTCCTCTGAAAAAGTCTGTATACTTCCCAATAACCAATACTATATGTTAACATTGAGTAAAGTTCATAACTTTCAGCCCTCCCCCTGGGGACTTTGGGGGATCAAGTCATCCTAAAAGACATTTTTATCATATTTTCGACCATGCTGAACAAAATGGCTATCCCAAAATTTTGATCGGGTGACTTTGGGAAAAAAATGAGCGTGGGAGGGGGCCTAGTTGCCCTCCATTTTTTTTTTTAAATTAAAAATGGGAATATAAATTTTTTTTTCCGTACAAATGTGCCCTCCAACTAATTTATATTACAACTGGGTCGAAACTTAAACCCCTGGGTAAAAAAAAAAAAAAAAAAAAAAAAAACAACAAAAAAAAAACCCCTCCGTGTTCTTTCTTCTGGCAAAAAATTGAAAATTCCACATTTTTGTAGTTAGGAGCTTGAAACCTCTACAGTAGGGTTCTCTGATACGCTGAATATGATGGTGTGATTTTCATTAAGGTTCTATAACTGTTAGGGGGTCTTTCCCCCTTTTTTCGAAAATCAGCCAAATTTTCTCAGGCACGTAACTTTTGATGGGTAAGATTAAACTTAATGAAACTTATATATTTGAAATCAGAATTAAAATCTAATTCTTTTAATGTATCTATTGGTATCAAAATCCCGTTTTTTAGAGTTTCGGTTACCATTGAGCCGGGTCGCTCCTTACTTACAGTTCGTTACCACGAACTGTTTGATAATAATACACTATTATCGCTAATACTGCTCCTACTACTACTACTACTACTACTACTACTACTACTACTACTACTACTAACACCACTACTACTACTACTGTTAATGCTACTGCTACTACTATTACTACTACTACTACTACTACCACTATTACGATACTAGCATAATTAAGGCTATGCGTATGAAGATAAAAATTTGACAGAATATTGAGGGGGAATCTGAACTAAATCAAAACACACTATGTGTATGCAGATTGTCAAATGAGCGTATCTCAAGAACAAATTTGGGTATTAAGTTTAACTTTCAGAGAATTAAATAAAAAACTAAGTTTTTTTTTCAAATAAAAGTATGGAACAACATTAAAACTTAAACGAACAGAATTTATTACGTATACGAGAGGGTCACCTCCTCCTCAATACCTCACTTTTTACGCTAAAGTTTGACTTTTTGTTCCGATTATTTAAGAATGACTCCTGATATACAAGGACCGTTTAGTTAGAATAAAAAGCTTTTTACAAATTCAAAAAAACACTTCAGCGTAAAGAGGGAGGTACTGAGGAGGGGGCAACCCTCCTCATATTCATAATAATTTCTGTTCGTTTCAAGTTTTAATGATGCTCCTTACTTTCAGTTGAAAAAACTTATCGTTTTTATTTAATTTCTGATAGTTTTTTAATTAGTGCTGGGAAGTCCAACTCCTTTCCCACACAAAAATTCCCTTTCCCCACACAACTCCTCCATGGATAGATCTTCCCTCTTGAGCCCCCCCCCACCAGAAAATCCCCCCCTAAAGTACCTTTGTACTTTCCAATAGTCAATACCCAATACTATATGTAAGCAATGGGCAAAGTTCATAGCTTGCAGCCCTTCCCTGTGAGCTGTGGGGGTTAAGACATCTTTAAAGACATAGTTATTAGATCTTTCGACCATGCTCAAGAAAATAGCTATCTCAAAATTTTAATCGGACAATTTTGGGTGAAAAGGTGGGTGGGAGCTGCCCTCTAATGTTAATGGTCACTGAAATAGGGGACTAGAACTTTTGTTTCCAATCTAATGACCCGTCTCTCCCCATCTCCTAAAATAACTGGCTCGATACGATCATACCTGGAAAAGAAAACAAACAAATAAATTAACAGGCATCTGTGATCTTGCTTCTGGCAAAAAATTCAAAATTGCCCATTTTTGTATACATGAGCTTGAAACCTTTACAGTAGGGCTCTCTAATATTATGGATTTCATGGTTTGATTTTCATTAAGATCACCTGATTTATTAGGGGTATTTCCTCCCTTTTTCAAAAATTAGGCAAATTTTTTCAGGCTCGTAACTTTTGATAGGTATCATTAAACTTCATGGATTTCTTAAATTTCTAACAAGCATCAAAATTAGATTCTTTTGATATATCTATTATTATCAAGACTCTGTTTCTTACAGTTCTGGTTACTATTGAGCCGCATCACTCCTTACTTACAGTTCGTTACCATGAACTGTTTGATACTTAAAGGGGATGATCAATGGACAAAAAGGTAGTATATGCATGTTACTAATAACACTATTACCAATGTTACTTTTACTAATTCTATTACTGCTACTAAACTGCTCCAACTACAACTTCAACTGCAACAACTTGTAAGGCTTAGAGTATTAAGACGAAAAGAGCGTTACAGGCGGGGTCAAAAGTGCACATCAGCAACACTTTGGGAACGGCTGACCGTTTCAAGTTCAAACTTCCGGGGCATCATGAAAGCGATGTTCAACTGACCAAAAGGCAAAAGGCTACTACCGCTATTAATACTGCTGCTACTACTGCTACTACGACGACTAGTGGTTGCAGTTACGGTCCCAAGTAATCGCAGTTGTAAGCATTCATAGTTGCCAATTGTTACAGTCGTAAATAGTAACAAATAGTCCCAGCCGCAGTCGTGATAGTTTTATGTAGTTTCAATCAAAAGCAGTGATCGTTATTCGCAGTCACAGTCAACACTAGCTGCAGTCGCAATTAGTCGTGGTTGCAGTCACAGTAGCTTTAGTAGTGAAATTAGCAGCAGTAGTGGTAGTAGATAAGCCCTTTTGACATCCTGCATGTACGTACATAGCTTGTTTGAATTCAGTTCAAAATCCCTCTCAACATTCCGGGAAAGTTGTACCTTTATGACCTTAACTTTAATAGCGACAGGAATACAGCCAGAAGTGATAACAGTTGTAGTACATGTAGTAGCAGTAGCAGGAGTAATAGAAACAGTATGCTTCATCCAATGCGTGTACTGCAGAATAATGCAATTAGACCTTTTTATGAAATAGAGAGGCAGGATTTGGTCAGGGTAGTGTATAGTATAATTAATATAATGCCTACAGTTGGATTGTGTGATTTTTATACACTGGCTTTTATGTACATGTATTGTAATTGGTGCATTCCAGACTGCTTTACAGGAATATTTTGTGGTAGGTCGAATGTTCCTTGTCACGGAACTTGGACAAGAAGAGAAATTGAGGTTCGTCACCTAGTTTTAAGTAGGACTTGTTTAAAAAAAAAAAACGATAATTAGTGTATAAATGTTTTTGCTTCGGGATCAAGATATTATATAATTTTATTGTGCGTGATATATTTATATAAGTATTTTTTTGGTACACAGTTTCATCCTCCAACTTCTTATAGCATATATTTGTTGCTGTTTTTTTTTCTTTTTTCTCTTCTTTTTTCTTTTTGTTAGTAGCACACCCTCGCAAGCATCACTTTTGGTGTGCTGGCGATTGATTTTACCTCTGATGTTTGATAATAAATTGTTATGACTACTACTACTAACACTACTGCTACTGCTACTACTAGCACTAGTTGTAGTAACATTAGTAGTAGTAATAGCAGCAGTAGTAATAGTAGTAGCAGTAGTAGTAGTAGCAGTAGTAGCAGTAGTAGTAGTAGTAGTATTAGTAGTACTGGTAGTAATAACAATACTTGGTGAATTTAAAAACATTACGCAATACACACATTAAACAATCATAAATATACTTGCTGGTGCCTCGCTTTTACTAAAATTTTCAGCAATCAGCAGCTGTAGTCGTCAGTGGTATAGCATAAACAGGCTTTCGGATGAGCCGAAGGTAAATGTCGTATACACTCGGCTCTTTTCAGCCAGATTCACCACTTGATCTGCATTACATATCCCGGTCAATATATACGAAATCATATTATTGAGTTAGGACTAAAGTCAATACACCATTCGATGCCTTTTTTTATGCTGATTACGAATATAATAAGCATTTCTATCGGAAATGAATTTGAGCCCCCCCCCCTATATATGCCAATTCAGGGTTAGGTTCGGTATAGCCTATATAGGGGGGGGGGGGCTGAAATTCATTTCCGATAGAAATACTTATTATATTCGTAATCAGCATAAGAAAAGGCATCGAATGGTGTATTCCCTTTAGTCCTAACTCAATAATATGATTTCGTATATATTGACCCATATCCCCTTTCAACTTTCCCTAACCTCCACGCCCAGCACAGGATGCTCAATCTCATAACTGAACCAAGCTCTATTTTAATAGCCCCGTGTATCGCGCTGTTCATTTGCTCGTAATTTTGAATAGACTTTGACTCAGTAAGATTTAATTTGTTGTACTAAACTTTTAATATATGTGATTTGTTTAAATGTTATTATTGATTTGTTATTAAATTAATTTGTTTTTGGGTTAGCCTGTTCATAAGAGGCAACGCTATAGCGTTGCCTATAGTAAAGGCCATACGGCTCCAATGTTTTATTTTTTTGTTGTGTATGCTCCAATGTTATCATTATTATTATTTTTTTTTTCCAGAGGCACTTCATATGGAAGGGGTCGTCGTAGAAATTTCAAAAGGGGCACATTCGAATGGAAATCGAGATTTCTAGTGCCCTTTTTAAGGGTCAAAAGTGATTGGAGGGCAACTGGCCCCCTCACGCCCATCATTCCCCCAAACACATCCAATCAAAATTTTGAGATAGCCATTTGTTCAGCGTAGTTGATTGCCTGGTAGAAAATATATTTTTGAGGAGGAAACTCCCCCACAACTCTCTGGGCAAGGGTTTTAGGTTATGCCCTGGGGGCATATAAGGTTTTTAGAGAAGGCGTTGTCGTAGAAACTTCAAAACAGGCTCATTCGATTGGAAGTTCAAAGGGATAGTACCCTTTTTAATAGTCGAAAGTGATTTGAGGTCAACTAGACCCCCCCACGCCCATTATTTCCCCAAACACATCCAATCAAAATTTTGAGATAGCCATTTTGTTCAGCGTAGTGGATTTCCAGATACAAAAAATGTTTTTGAGGAGGACACTCCCCCACAGCCGTCAGGGTAAGGGTTTTAAGTTATGCCCTGGGGCATATAAGGTTTTTATACAAGGAGTTGTAGTAGAAACTTCAAAAAAGCCTCATTCGATTGGAAATTTAAAGGGCTAGTGCACTTTTTAATAGTCGAAAATGAATTGAGGGCAACTAACCCCCTCTCACGCCCAACTTTTCCCCAAGCACATCCAATCAAAATTTTGAGACAGCCATTTTGTTAAAAGTAGTTTTAAGTTCTGGAAATTAGGTCTTTGGGGATGACAACTCCCCCACAGCCCTCAGGGCAAGGGTTGTAAGTTATGCCCTGGGGGCATATAAGGTTTTGTATAGACAACGTTGTCGTAGAAACTTCAGAAAGGGCTCATTTGATTGGAAATTTAAATGGCTAGTTCCTTTCAAATAGTCGAAAGTGATTTGAGGGCAACTAACCCCCCTCTTACGCCCATCATTTCCCCAAACACATCCAATCAAAATTTTGAGATAGCCATTCTGTTCAACGTAGGTGATTTCCAGATAGAAAATATATTTTGACGAGGACACTCCCCCACAACCCCCAGGGCAAAGGTTTTAAGTTATGCCCTGGGGGCATATAAGGTTTTTATAGAAAGGAGTTGTCGTAGAAACTTCAAAACAGGCCAATTCAACTGGAAATTCAAAGGGCTAGCGTCCTTTTTAATAGTCGAAAGTGATTGGAGGGCAGCTAGCCCCCTCCCACGCCCATCATGTCCCCAAACACATCCAGTATAAATTTTGAGATAGCCATTTTGTTCAGCGTAGTTGATTTCCAGATATGAAATATGTTTTTGAGGAGGACACTCCCCCACAACCCTCAAGGCAAGGGTTTTAAGTTATACCCTTGGGGCATATAAGGTTTTTATAGAAGGCGGTGTCGTAGAAACTTCAAAAAAGGCTCATTCGATTGGAAATTCAAAGGGCTAGTGCCCTTTTTAATAGTCGAAAGTGATTTGATGGCAACTAACCCCCTCTCACGCCCACCATCTCCCCAAACACATCCAATCAAGTTTTGAGACAGCCATTTTGTTAAACGTAGTTTTAAAATCTGGAAATTAGGTCTTTGGGGATGACAACTCCCCCAAAACCCTCAGGGCAAGGGTTGTAAGTTATGCCCTGGGGGCATATAAGGTTTTGTATGGACAACATTGTCGTAGAAAGGGCTGTTGTAGAAACTTCAGAAAAGGCTCATTTGATTAGAAATTTTAAATGGCTAGTTCCGTTTTTAATAGTTGAAGATGATTCTGAGGCAACTGACTGACACCCCATCCACGCCCACCATTTCCCCAAACACATCCAATCTAAATTTTTATATAGCCATTTTGTTCAACGTAGTTGAAAGTTCTGGAAATTATATTTTTGAGCATGACATTCCGCCCAAGTCTTCGGGGGCTAGGGTTATAAGTTATGCTCTGGAGGCATATATGGTTCTAATGGAAGGAATGCCCGTATGAACTTTAGAGAGGGTTCATTTGATTAGATATTGAAAATTCTAGTTCACTTTTTAAGCGTCAAAAGATATTGGAGGGTAATCAGCTCCCCCCCCGAAGCCCTTTTTTCCCAAATGCATCCAATCAAAATTATGAGATAGCTATTTTGTTAAAAATATTTCAATGATCATATAACAAAAATTCCGGTGTCGACACAACCCTCCAGGGCCCGGGGGCAGGCGTTGTAAGTTATACCTTGGGGGCATATATGGGTCTTATGCAAGGGATGCTCGTATTAACTTCAAAGAGGGATCATTTGATTGGAATTTGAAAGTTCTAGTTCACTTTTTAAGAGTCTAAAGAGATTGGAGGGCACCTAGCTCCCCCTCTCCATGCCCTTTTTTCCTCAAAACCATCCGATAAGAACGAAACTCATATAACGAAAATTCAGGGGTCAACACAGCCCCCCAGGGCCTTAGGGCAGGTGTTGTAAGTTATGCCCTGGGGGAATATATGGTTCTTATTGAAGGGATGCTCGTAAAAATTTAGAGATGGCTCATTTGATTGGAAATTGAAAGTTCTAGTTAAGTTTTTTAGAGTCAAAAGAGATTAGAGGGCAACTAGCCCCTCCGCCCCCTTTTCCCCAAATGCATCCAATATAAAATGTTGAGATAGCCATTAAATTAAAAAGTTCTCAAAAGTCAGATAACAAAAACTCAGGTGTCGTAACAGCCGCCCAGGGCCCGGGGGTAGGCGTTGTAAGTTATGCTCTGGGGCATATATTATTCGTATGAAAGGGATGCTCTTAAAAGCTTCAGAGTGGGCTCATTTAATTGGATATTGGAAGTTCGAGCTCATTTTTTAATAGTCAAAAAAGATCCGAGGGCAGCCAGCCCCCTCTCCTCCACGCCTTCTTTTTCAAACCACATCTGATGAAAATTTTGAGACAGACATCTTGTAAAAAATAGTTCAAAGGTGGATAAGAAAAAATCCAGTGTCAATAGAACCTCCCAGGGCACAGGGGAAGGCGTTCTAAATTATGCCCTAAGGGCATGTATGGTTCTTATGAAAGGGATGCTCGTATAAACTTCATAGAGGGCTCATTTGTTTGGAAATTGAAAGTTATATCCCACTTTTTAAGAGTCAAGAGAGTTAAACTAGCCCCCCCCCCCCACGCTTATTTTTCCCCAAAGCCGTCCGATACAAATTTTGGGATAGCCAGTGTTTTGGATATTGTTCAAAAATTAGATAACAAAAGTACCCCCAGAGCCCGGGGGATAGACGTTGTAAGTGTTGTCCTGGGGTCGTATATTCTCGTATAAACTTCAGAGGGGACTCATTTGATTGGAAATTGAAAGTTCTAGTTGAATTTTTAAGAGTCAAAATATATCCGAGGGCAACTGCCCCCCTCCACAAACCCTTTTTTCCCAAAGCCCATCCGATGAAATTTTTATTATAGCCATTTCATTAAAAATAGCTCAAAAGTCAGATAAGAAAAATCCCTGTGTCGATGGAACCCGCCAGGGCTCGGAGGCAGGCGTTATGAGTAATGCTCTAGGGGAATATATAGTTCTTATGGAACGGATGCTCGTATAAACTTCGGAGAGAGCTCATTTGATTTGAAATTGAAAGTTCTTTTTCGCTTTGTCAAAAGAGATCGGAAGGCAACTAGCCCCCCTCCTCCACGCCCTAAATGCATATGATAAAAATTTTGAGATAGACATTTTGTTAAAAATATTTCAAAGTTCTAATAACAAAAAACTCCGGTGTCGACACAGCCCCCCAGGGCCCGGGGGTAGGCGTTGTAAGTTATGCCCTGGGGGCATATATGGTTGTTATGGAAGGGATGCTCGTATAAAATTCCTAGAGGGCTCATTTGATTGGAAATTGAAAGTTGACATTCACTTTTTAAGAGTCAAAAGTGATTGGAGGGCAGCTAGCCTCCCCCCACACTCCATTCATTTTTTTCCCCATAGGCACTTCATATAGAAGGGATCTTCGTATAAACTTCAAAGGGGGCTCATTCGACTGGAAATCGAGAGTTCTAGTACCCTTTTTAAGAGTCAAAAGTGATCAGAGGGCAAATGCCCCCCCCGCCAAAGCTCTTTTCCCCAAATACATCGGATAAAAAATTTGAGGTAGCCATTTTGTTAAAAATAGTTCAAAGATCGTATAACAAAAACTCCTTTACGTAAGGTCATTTCGTTAAAAATAGTTCAAAGATCAGATAAGAAAAACTCCTGTGTCGACATCCTCCCATCCTCCACGCCTTTGGGTGTATTGGATGGATCAACCCATCCGATAAAAATTTCAGGTGAGTATTTTGTTAAAAATGGTTCAACCATCAGATATTACAACTCCAGGGTGGACACAACCCCCCAGGGCCCAGGGATAGGCGTTATAAGTTATACTCTGGGGATATATATATATATATATATATATATATATATATATATATATATATATATATATATATATATATATATATATATATATATATATATATATATATATATATATATATATATATATATATATATATATATATATATATATATATATATATATATATATATATATATATATATATATATATATATATATATATATATATATATATATATATATATATATATATATATATATATATATATATATATATATATATATATATATATATATATTTTTATATATATATATATATATATATATATATATATATATATATATATATATATATATATATATACATATATATATATACAGCGGCGGATCCAGGGGGTGGCCCTGGGCCCCCCCCCCCCAAAGATTTTCTGGCGCCCTCTCATCCATCGTGCAAACGACCCTTTTTTGTGAATGATTCAACTAAGGCCGACGCTAAAAAAAATTAATCGGATACGCCGTCATTTTTTACTTTCTTTTTATCACATTATCTAAAGTTCAAATCCGACACTGCACGAATCATGATTATTGGGTTTATTTTTGGGACGTGCTAAACGAGCAAAACATTTTGTGAATGCTTACGAGAAACGCATGTCTTTGGGGAGTTGCGTGGGTGGTTAGATCCAACCGGTGGGAGGCTAGGCGCGAGCGACCCTGCCACTGCCTTCGGAGTATTTTTGCTCCGTGTGTTAGACCAGTTAGACGGAAACGCATTTAAAATGGATCGGAAAAAAAATCAGGGCATGAATATAGAACAGAGAAGAAACAAAGAATGATGGCGGAAAGCCGTAAAGGATCGAGGGACATCTCTGATTATTTTGCCAAGAAAGATCAGATTAAAGGTAAGCTTTTAAAGATAGAACAATAAGGAAGGAGTGTCGTTTAAAGTGGGTATCAACACTTCTAATTTCTAGCTTTAGCCCAATGTCGGATAGCTTTCCTGATAAGGCTCAATAGTCAAGCTTCATCGCTTACCAGCTGCGTTTGTTGTTATATATTTCATACGGTCCCTCTTGTACAGTGTTCTTCGTATGCAATTTGTCCGAAGCGTTTGACCTGATTTTTACCAGCCCACTCGTCTCGCCTGACGGTTATGATATTGGCTTAAAGCAGTATTTTTACCGACACACTGTGTCAGCTCTGAAATTATCTTTCAAATTCTTGCAGTTAAAGCTCTCTCTTTAGCCTTGTAAACTTCGGTGATATTTGTTTCGGGTTTCAGCTCTTGAAAAATATTTGTTAGCATATGTCGGGGGATCGGTTCTTGGGGTTGCAAATTAAATTAGTGATGTTTAGGGTGGTATTTTATTTCAAAGTCCGGGTTTCCTAGAAATAGTTTTGGGGTATGAAAGTTCAAGATTGTTGGGGGAGTTTAAAGTTAATGTTGCTGATTCAGTTTATTTTCAAATTTAGTTCCAATTCTGCCTTCACCATGTTGAGAGTTAAATCTACTAAAGCAAGCCATTATACAAAGTGTATATACGTTTACAATAAATGTCTTGTGCAAACTTTAAAAGAGAAATTTTTTTTGTTAGATGTTGAGACGACGGCAACTTCTGATGCCCACTCTGAGTCGACGGTCGGAATGCACAAAAACGCATTCAGCCAGGAGAACGAACTGTCACCAACAACTCCGTCCACTTCACAGACGGCCTTCATAAAAAACTTCGGCGAAACAACACACACTGATCAGCTGACTGAAGGATCAAGAAGCAGTACTCAAACCTTGGTGGTACATAGCCCAACACTGATTTCACAGTCCCCGCACCCGCAGCAGAATCAAAGCGCTATTTTTTCGCCTGAAACTGACTTCACGCCGTCGAATGACTTTGGTATTGCAGTAGCGCTGAAAGAGCGAAATCAGTTGTCTTCTGGCGAAATTATGTTTTTTATGAACGAAAGGTGGAAGCCGAAGAACCAATTTGATCTTCCAGTCTCGACACAAAAGAGAAAAGGTGGCGAAGTCAAGCGTCGCTTGAATACCGAACATCTTGCCCGGTATCCTTGGCTCGCAGTGAGTCGTCATCCAGACCACGAAGGCCTTTGGTGCAGTGTTTGTGTTTTGATGAGGACCAACGAAAGTGGAGGAGGATGGTCGACTTTATCTGGAGGCGGCGGAGGGCAAAAAATGGAAAAGTTGGTCTTGAAACCGCTAAAAGACTATTCGAAACTTACCGGGAAAGATGGTGCGCTGACAAACCATGCTGAAGCACAGTTTCACAAACACTGCCAGGAAAAGCTGCCGCGCTGCTAACAACGTTTCAGCGCGGTAGTCAAGATCAAGATATCAGGAATGCTCTGGACTGTGAAAGGGTCAAGCAAATACAGCAGAACCGTGCACTCTTGAGAAGCGTTGTTGAAACTGTCAAGCTTTGCGGGGCACAGAATATCCCCCTTCGTGGCCACCGTGATGATGGCAAACTTGATATCCAAGACTCTAATGTCATTACAGCAGTAAACGACGTGAATTTCCACCACCTACTTCGGTATCGGATTCAGAGTGGAGACTCGCAACTTAAAGATTTACTTGAAAATGCACCGAGCAACGCCAAATATACGAGTAAACAGATCCAGAATGAACTGATTGGAACAATTGGGGAAATGATAAAAACCGAAGTAGTGAGAAAAGCAAACAAAGCAACGGTTTGGTGTCTTCTTGCGGACGAGTCAACAGACAGGCAGACCAGGGAGCTGATGGTCATTGTTTGTCGTTATGTGTGTAAAACCGAGCAGGGATACATGATTCGAGAAGATCCTTTTGCAGTTGTCGATGCCTTTCAAACCCTGTCAAGACTCACTGGAGATGAGGAAAGGGACAACGGTAGAAGCATCGAAGAGAAGCTAGACGGCAAGAGCCTCGGGAAGCTGCTGTTGAGTGAGGTCAGGAAGTCAAATCTGGATTTGTCAAAGTGCGTTGGTCAAGGATACGACAAAGCTGCTAGCATGGCAAGCTTGACAAATGGTGCTGCTGCTGAAGTTAAACGCCATTGTGAACTGGCAGATTACTTCCACTGTGTGAGCCATGCGACAAATCTCTCATGTTCAAAGATAGTTTCAGTTCCCATTCTGCGCAATGCCCAAGACGTTGTTCGAGACACAATTTCTCACTTCAGCTCAAGTGCCAAGAGAACAAGACTTCTAAAAAAGTATCTTATCGCGGACAAAGCTAAAACAGAGACACTCGTCAGTCTTTGTACCACGAGATTTGTAGAGAGACACGAAGCAATCAGCAGGTTTTGGGACTCCCTTCCGTCGATCGTTTCTGCTCTTCAGGAGATGGAAGGATGGCACGATCGAGAGGCAAGTAGCAGAGCTTATGCATTACGATCCTGCATTGAAAAATCAGATACACTCGTAGGACTGGTTTGCCTGAATTCGTTTTCGTCGATCATGAAACCTTTGGCTGAGTCACTACAACAGAAGGATGGTGACCACGTGAGAGCCTTGTCCCTCATTAGCAGCGTGAAGGCAATGCTGGAAGATATGTGATCACATGCCGAAAC
The DNA here is from genome assembly GCF_049724085.1 of Artemia sp. Qi Xiang Cuo. Lineage (NCBI taxonomy): Eukaryota > Metazoa > Arthropoda > Branchiopoda > Anostraca > Artemiidae > Artemia > Artemia sp. Qi Xiang Cuo. The sequence continues at coordinate 70,999,837 of NC_142796.1, read as the reverse complement.
CAAATTCAGACTGCTTTACAAAGATCTTCTGAAAATGGCCGAAAAGATTGATGCTACCATCAAGGTAACGCAGCCACGCATAGCTTCACGTTCTACATACCGGACAGGGGTACCCAAGATGGATCCAGAAAGTCATTATAGGATGGCGGCATTTATTCCAGCCCTGGACGCCATGCTGCTTGATTTTACGGAGTGGTTCAGCTGCCATTTTACGAATGCTGCAAAACTTTCAGCTTTGATCCCGGCTGTGGTTAATGGCAAACGCTGGGAGGACGTTCAGCCAGGGTACGAAAAGTACAAGGAGCTGCTCGTGGGTACGGAGATAGACGTTAAAACCGAGTTCGAGATTTGGAACAAGTATTGGTCTAAGGAAACCGTGCAAAAACCGAAAACAGCTATTTCAGCGCTGAACAGTTGTCAGGAAAATGTATTTCCCAACATCTTCGCATTGTTGACAATTCTCACGACGCTTCCTGTGTCAACCTGTGAAGCAGAACGAATGTTTTCAAAGGTTGACAGGACATGTTCATCAATACGAAGCACGATGACTGAAGAGAGGTTGGAGGCTCTACTACTCATGCAGACTTACAGAGACGAACTGCCGAAAACAGACGATGCTATCGATATGTTCGCTCTCAGAAAAGCTCGCCGATTGAGTTTAGCTGTGTAGTGTGGTACTGTTTTTATTTTCTTTTGCTACGTTTTACCTTTATGAGCATATTTGGCAGTGTTTTCATATAAATAAAGAGCTATCAAATTAGTCCTGTATAATCAGTTTTTGGCGCCCTGTGTCCGGCGCGGCCCCTCCAAGATTTTCCTCTAGATCCGCCGGTGTATATATATATATATGGTTCTTATAGAAGGGATATGGTTCTTATATATATATATATGGTTCTTATAGAAGGGATACTCGTGTAAACTTCAGAGAGGGCTCATTTGATTGAAAAAAGAAAGTTCTAGTTCACTTTTGAAGAGTCAAAAGAGACCGAAGCCTAATCTAGTCCCCCCCCCCCCCGCCCTATTTCCCCAAACCCATCCGATAAAAATTTTGAGATAGTAATTTTGTTAAAAATAGTTCAAACATCAGATAATAAAAACTCCCAGGTTGACACAAACCCATTTTTTCATTTTGATATTGTTACTTTGATATCAGTTTTGGTAGTTTGATGAATTTTTGATTTTTTTTAAGTTTGATTTTGAAGTAAGGAATTTTTAAAAACATGCAATTTTTTTCAATCAAAAACGAACAAAAATTAATTAAAAAAAACTTTCCCAAAAATAAGTTTTTCAAAGAGAAGTAAAGACCATTTTAAACTTAAGCTCAGCAGATGCAAATACCTTTTAAAATTCAAACTCAAAACGACTAGAAATTACTATTAAAGAATAAATGAAAACCAAAGCGAACAGAAATTAAATAAGCAATCATCGCATACACATACAACAAGTAATGATATAAATGAATAAATAGATCTGTAAAAGTATAAAATCTACTGCGTCATTGACGCTTTACTGTAAACTATATGCGTCTTGAACAGTCTTGGAAAGTATAAAGAACATCAAATTGAATATTTGATGTATAATGGTATTAATTTTTGAAAGATCCATCAGTTCAAGAATTTATTTTACTGTTATTGTATTTTTGTTTTCAATACCGTAAGAACTGGAAAAGAAAATATTTGTAATATAATCCGTTTTCAGCTAAGCGCCAATGACACAGTAGGCTTTTGGTTTTTATTTACAGTTTGGAAAGGAGACAGTATCAAAACACTTGTTTGTAGGGAAACTATATTCGTCTGTAACAACTTTAAAAAGAGCTAATAAATTTAACTGAATATTTGATGCAAAATGATATTAATCACTGAAACCTCATCAGTTCAAAATGTTACTATAATTTTAATGTTTATTTTCAATATTCAGTGCAAAAGAAAATATTTGTCTTTAAAATTGGTTTTCAGTAAAGCCCCGATGACGCAGTAGGTTTGAGACTTTTACAGTAAGAGAAGGAGATCATACCCAAATTCTTTTTTGCGGTGATTTTTGTTCGTTTCAAGCTTGATTTGCATATTCAATTTAATTTTCACTCGTTTAAAGATTTATTTATTAATTTACATTAATACCTATTGCATGTTAGTAGTGAGCTAGTATGCACAGCTGATTGCACAAGAATATACAGTGCAGTTTGACGAGCACAAAGAATTATACAAGAATATATGTGCAGTTTCATTGGTTCATGTCTTACCATGTGCAGGCACCTATTGATCAAAATTGTGTGTTTTTCTTTATATATCGTATTTAAAATATGTTTTATGATACCCGTTCAGAGATAGGCTATCTGGTTTAAAATGCTTTTTATGTACTTTACAGATATATCACATTTCTAGGACTAAAATTGAGCAATGTGTGGCCTTTAAATATACAAACAATATCGTTAATGTGTTGGAGTACACATTATTATGCCAATGCATAATCCAAGCGCTTTGTGACAGCTGATCAGGTGTTTTAACTAAAAAGGGTTCTTGGCTAGCTTATAAAAAATATCTCAAATGTTCGTAATTGAAAAGACATACCATTTTTTCTTTTATCCTGTGTTGGGGTTTGGTATTGGGGAGTGGGGGAAGGGGGCTCCCCATTAATATTCTGAATAAATAACAGACAAACTAAATAATCAAAATTGTGCTTTTTTTTCTTTGTGTATCATACTTAAAATATGTTTTATGATACCCGTTCAGATATAGGTTATCTGGTTTAAACTGCTTTTTAAGTACTTTACAGAAATATCACATTTTTTAAGACTAAAACTGAGCAATGTGTGGCCTTTAAATATATAAACAATATCGTTAATGTGTTGGAGTACACATTATTATGCCAATGCATAATTCAAGCGCTTTGTGCCAGCTGTCCAGGTATTTTGCCTAAAAAGGGTTCTTGACTAGCTTACAAAAAATATCTCAAATGTTCGTAATTGAACAAGACGTACCATTTTTCTTTTATCCTGTGTTGGGGTTCGGTATTGTGGAGTGGGGGAAGGGGGCTCCCCATTAATATTCTGAATAAATATCAAACGATCATAATACTCGAAATTGTGTGTTTTTTTCTTTATGCATCGTGTTTAAAATATAGATGGTTTAAGCTCCAAATAGTAGCGGCGTTCTTTTTTTCTTTATGCTTGCTATTTAAAATATAGACAGTTTTTAAGCTCCAATTAGGATTAGCGTTCTTTTTTTCTATGTGTTTAAGATGATTGTGATTTTAAGCCTATAAGGTTATAAGTTACCTTGCGAAAAAAACTGAAAATTAGTTTTTATTTTAGGACACTGATGCTCAAAGTCCCGAGCAAAAGCGATCAAAGTTAGATGTCGGCTCTGAGAACATTGACAGGAACCTTATACGATCTTTGAACTTGATGAGGCCAAGTGTAATCTGTTACGCTCCACATTCAGATGGACAAAGGATTTTTAATGAACTACCTGCAATTTCTAACATACGTGCATTTATCAAATAACCCTATATTTTTTATTTTCTTTTTTGTTTATAACTCACTTACAATTTTACAAATTCCTTTTTTAACTTTCACGCCTTGATTAATCATAGATGGCCTCTATGTGGCATAGTTATAAAATAATACTAAACCAGATCAAGGCGCCTCTTTGCCCTATGAGATGCAAAATGCTTCAAGGTATAACTCTTTTTAATTGTTTATTTGGTAGGACAAGGGTTTTTTATTTTAAAATGTATCGTAGGAATTGATGACAACTTTTGTTTCTTTTAATTGTTCAGGTGGTGGGACAAAAACTTCTTCTTTTGCCTAGGCTTTGCTTTTGTCATTATGAAAGACATATCGCCGTAACTTTGTTCCTTTTAATTGTTCAGGTGGTGGGACAAACACTTCTTTTTCTTCCATCGATTTATTTAGTCAAGGTCTTTTATTTTAAATGGTTTGGTAGGAATTTATGACAGCTTTTGTTTCTTTTAATTGTTCAGGTGGTGGTACAGAAACTTCTTTTTCTTCCAACGATTTTATTTAGTCCAGGTCTTTTATTTTAAAAGGTATGGTAGGAATTGATGACTACTTTTGTTTCTTTTAATCGTTCAGGTGGCGGGAGAAAAACTTCTTTTTCTTTCAACGATTTATTTAGTCCAGGTCTTTTATTTTAAAAGGTATGGTAGGAATTGATGACCACTTTTGTTTCTTTTAATTCTTCAACTGGTGGGACAAAACTTATTTTTCTTTCATCGATTATTTAGTCCAGGTCTTTTATTTTAAAAGGTATGGTAGGAATTGATGACAACTTTTGTTTCTTTTCATTGTTCAGGGTGGTGGGACAAAAACTTCTTTTTCTTCCAACGATTTATTTAGTCCAAGTTTTTTATTTTAAATGGTATGGTAGGAATTGATGACCACTTTTGTTTCTTTTAATTGTTCAGGTGGTGGGACGAAAACTTCTTTTTCTTCCAACGATTTATTTAGTCCAGGTCTTTTATTTTAAAAGGTATGGTAGGAATTGATGACAACTTTTGTTTCTTTTAATTGTTCAACTGGTGGGACAAAACTTCTTTTTCTTTCATCGATTTATTTAGTCCAGGTCTTTTATTTTAAAAGGTATGGTAGGAATTGATGACAACTTTTGTTTCTTTTAATTGTTCAGGTGGTGGGAAGAACAATTTTTTTCTTCCATCGATTTATTTAGTCCAGATCTTTTATTTTAAATTGTATGGTAGGAATTGATGACAACTTTTGTTTCTTTTCATTGTTCAGGGTGGTGGGACAAAAACTTCTTTTTCTTCCAACGATTTATTTAGTCCAAGTTTTTTATTTTAAAGGTATGGTAGGAATTAATAACCACTTTTGTTTCTTTTAATTGTTCAGGTGGTGGGACAAAAAACCTCTTCTTTTGCCTCGGCTTGTCTTTTGTCATTATGAAAGACATATCGCCGTGACTTTGTTTCTTTTAATTGTTCAGGTGGTGGGAGAAAAAAACTTCTTTTTCTTCCAACGATTTATTTAGTCCAGGTTTACCTTTGGCTTGTCTTTTTTCATTATGAAATAGATTTTGCCAAACTTTTTTTGATAAGGGAATGATAGGGATTGATGTCTCTATGGCTAATTTATATGACTGAAGTGGGCCAGTATTTACCCAATACAATGCTAGGAGGGAAATTAAGCTTAAGCTTTGACGGGGGGAAAAATTGGCATAATTTTTAACATTATAAAATAGTGTATATTTCACATGGAAAATAAACCCTATTTTTTATAGATTAAAATCAGTGAATTACCGCCACCATCATCAGCTAAAGAAGCACTTATTTGCAATGAACCTGCGGCAATCATTACACCGCCAGTGGACTTTAGAGATGATGATACTTTAGTTGTTGATAATATGTAGTGGGGATAGGGGTTTCTAAATGATTGTTTTGGGGGTATGGCTAGCCTAGACGATTTAAGTTGTGATATAGGTATGGCGGAGGACCTGTAAAGGACAAAAAGGCTTATGAATTTGGGGGGTAGCCCCACAAGTGCATCTAAACCGGGTTCTCATAAAGAAATTCCGTCACAGGACAATAGAGGCTGGTTGGATCAACTATCCCCAAATACCCTGGAATGCATAATCAGCGAATTGGGTGATTTTACATCACGGGCAACTAATGCAATCGAACAGACTGGGGGTGGTGCTATTGACATTTCTATGCCACCCCCACTATTGAGGTTAACAATAATAGTAGTAGTGAAACATTACCCCACCAGCATTTATACTTCCAGATTTTATCCTTTCTAACTCTGCCTTGCACCATGCAAATGTCTACAGCGCAAAATTCTGTGACCCCTTTAACTCTTTAATGTCAGGGGATATAATAACAGACCCCCTGGCTATTACTAATTCCTATGTTAACAAGATTCGAGCCATTATTGAACAACAGATGGGGGTTTGGGGAGGGAGGGACAGCTTATAAGTATCAATAGCACTAAAAATATTTTTTTTTAAATGAAAATGCTAGCGAACTCTATTCAAAATACTTGCATACAGAAATGTTAGCAATTCGCCCGCATTTATCAAATTATGAGGAGGTTATATAAAATTGGGTAAGCAGCATTGTGGCTAAACTAGATAATTATAAAGAGGGGGGTTTAGCGGGTCGGTTGTTTTACTCATAGAAAGTTTAAGCGAGAACATCTGTTGATTTAAAAAGGATTTCATTTTAAGAGGTGGTGGGGAGAGGGCTATAGTTTTGAAATATCATTCTGATTTAGAGGGTTGTAAAGGAATACAATGAATCTGTTTCGACGCGAGGCTACAGTGTTTAAAGTATGCATTTTGATTGCCGCCTTTAGACCCCTATTGAGGGATGCCTCTAAGAAAAAGTTGGACGAATTAGGAGCTAATGGGGATGGGTCATAGTTTCCTAAAGTAGGTTTTAATTGATTAAATGGTCAATTTCCCGTAATATTAAGGGGGGTAGATATTTTTGAGCGGCCTAATGCACATTTAAAGATTGGTGTTACGGTGTTGCAGTATGAAATAGAATTTGAAGAGGGCCAGCGTTCTGATAAAAAGCGGGTGTTTTTGCCAGTTAGGGCTCGGTCCAGTGAGTCAGTGAAGCATTGGGTCTGGCTTCTATACACGCCACCCACAGAGGCTGATTCAATAGGACATTTTAATCCATTTACAGATATTAGTAGGGTTTTAAGTGAGGGTAAAAAACGGGGTGGTGTATGATATTATTGTCAAAAATGACTCTCAAGATTTCGCAGTAATTTAATTTTAAAGCATCACATGAGGCACTGTAAACGTCATGTATACCAGGCTGTGGAAACGGCAAGCGGAGATAGAGCAATCTTACGTTTTAAGAATTTCCAGAACACGCTCCTACAAAGCAATAAGATCTCTTCGGACTGCGAAGTGAAACTCACAGTCGTGTACGATTCGTCTAATCCAAATCGTGTTAAAATACACCAAGCCATAGGGGTCTCTTACGCTCATGCGCAAAGAGATTCCAGTAATACCATGCAAGTGTTGGATGTAGTTGAGTCGTTGGGGTATGATTTCATGCGCTCTGCATTTACCAGTCTAATTAAAACAGCGAATGATGCAATTTCTCGCCTTCGCTACACAAAACTATCCTCTGCTCCTATCACCAGATGACAGATTGGCCATTAAAAATCGTAAAATAAGTTGGGTTTGCAAAGGGGAATTTGATGATGGTGTTGGGAATGGGGGAAAGAGGAAGATGATCAACCATAATCTTTTATGGCAGGAAATAACATCAGGAAGGAGTAACTTTAGAGGGGTTGCACATCAATAGTGCAATTTAAACGTTAAACAGGAATATTTCGTACCGGTTTTATACACAGTTACAATTACGATTTAAAGTTTATTTTACCGGCGTTGGCCTGCATTGCAAAGGAGGGAGTTGTAGATAACACATGGATAGATGGTTCTTTTACATATAATATCATACCCAAATCATCGGAGAAGCTACTGCTGCTAGAATCCATGTGGAAAACAATTGACAAGGGCAACAGGTGCCTGAATATAATCCTTTTTAAGACTCTTTCAGTTTCTTCCTCAAGTCCTTAAGTCAATTGAATCAGATACAGAAGAGCGACAATTTCGATAGCTTCCCCTCCTTAATCAGCGCTTCCCCGATGAGAAAATATATGATTTATTAACGTGTAAGGGCATATATGCACATGATTACCACAACTCTGCTTCGAGGCTAGAAGATGTGTCATTACCGCCCATTGAAGCATTTTAAAATTCTCTTAGTGACAGTCAGTGCACCACTAGCGTCTATGAATTTGCTAAGAGGGTTTGGGCAAACGGTGGGTGTAAAAATGGGTGGATTACTGTAAACTATACTTGGCCAGTGATTTACTAACTCTTCTGGACATTGTGTGCAAAAACACAGATAAAATCTATGGGGAATTGGAGTTGGATTTAGGGTATTATTTTTCCACTCCTCATCTGGTGATGGACTTGATACTTAAAATCAGCAAAGAAGAAATAGGTCTGATCGCCGACGTGGATCAGCATCTGTTTGTAGAGAGATCAATGAGGGTATGTTTTTCACGGGGATCGTATCATGAAAACTGATCCGACCGGACAGCATACCGATGAAAAGTCAGATGCAGTTTTTTTTGGATATAAATTCTCTTTATCCGTCGGCAATGTCTCACTACTGTTTACCGTGTGGGAGTTACAAATGGCTTAATAATCCATGTGCTTCGAATTTCCCCAACATTGCTACCGTTGTCGAGAATGGGGAACAGTGATGGTTTTTTTGAATTGACGATGAAATACCCATGGATTTCCAAGACTCGGTAAAGGACTTTTTTTCCCGTGCATAACTAGGCCGGTTGGTAGGGACTCTCTGAGTCCCTACAATTTATCTTTAGTAGAGGATGGGAGCATGCACTGGGTGCCTTCAAAGCAAAAACTTATTGCCAGCCTCAACCCGAAACAGAATATCGTTGTATATCACCTGCTATTGAAATGGATGGTGTCCAATGCTTTCAAAGTTACAAAGATGCATAGAGCCCTCCACTGTGATCAAAAGCCCTATATGAAAACGTTTATTGACGCCTTTGTCAGTAAACGTACACAACCGAAAACAAAGGTTTAGAAAGAAATCTATAAACTCATTTTAAACTCAGCCTTCGGTAAAATGTGCGAAAGCTTACGAAACAGAAGTCGTTGTGACACTGTAACAAACCCCAAAGATTGTGCTCGAATCATTGCGGATCAAAACTTCACATTGTTCACAATCATAGACTCTAATATGGTGCTCCTACATCGTAAGAAAAGAAACATCATTCTAAATAAAAATATCGCAGGGGGGAGTGCAATAACGGAAATATCAAAAAAACTCTTGTTGTCATTTTATTATAATGTATGCAAGGTACAATGGCCGATTGAGAGACAATTTCAACTGTATTATGGAGACACTGATTCACTCCTGTTAAAAGTTAAAACTGAAAATTTGTTGAATGATTTGTAAAATGTATAGTACATTAGCTCACAAATGGACTACACCAACTGGAATGAATCCCACTACCCGGAGCTAGTGAAACGCCAGGCCCTAAATCAATTGTTAACGTTAAAATCTGATACGGAAAGCGATCTGATATCCAGTGGTGTGTTTCCTGGGCCGAAGGTATACTGTGTGGAAAGGCACAACAAGGATATCAAACAAGTTTACAAGGGGGTGCCTACACAATTTTTAAAAATAATTTCAATATGAGTGTCTATAAAAACTGTGTGTAACGTAGTTTAGTCCCAAAAGCAAAAGTCATGGTGATTCGCCCTTTACAATTTAAAAACTAAACAATGTTAGAATTTCTTGTTATTACATGTATAACTTTTATCTGGGTCGTTTACCACGGGACAAATCTCTTCTTGGTATCACCTTGGAAGTGCTTTTGTTTGTATGATTTGTATCATAACAAGTACCAACAGAAAAACTAGATTGTAGACGAGGTAGGAAAAGGGTTTAGAAAGGGTAGTCGGTTTTTGGAGCTTGCCGGTGTTAGTTGCTTGGCATAAGATGTGAGTACAAATAAATTGTTCCTTGAGTTTCATAATGCAAATTGACTTCTTTTCTCTACAGCGTGACATTGAGTATCGCTGTAATAATCTAAATGTTATGGAACATTTTGTTTGCTCACATATTAGTTATTAGTTAGTTTATCTTAATATCACAGAACTCTTTTTTCAGTATGAAGATTATGCAAATATTTTACTTATATTACAAGTTATAAATCTCTTTTGATTTTCTTTTAAAAGGATACATTTAAAATCAAAAACATAATTCTTTTCAAAATAAAACCTTTGCTCTTTTTAACTGTTGTGATGTGTTCACTTTAGCTCAAGTCTTAGGTACGGGTTATATTTTAGCACTTCTTCTTATATTTATTTAGCTTCTGTATATATTTATTAACCGGCAGAGTTTGATGTCTTTACGCTACCCTAGCTCTTAGTAATCATCCAGACTCTGTTTGAACCGGTTACAAAATGGTGGCAGCTACGGAGATAAAACCCCTTCCCAACAAAAATTAATAAAGTCTAAATAATATTTTAAAATGCTTTACGCTTCGCTTTAAAGTCTAAGACCAGAATCTTTTTATTTCAAAGTCTTTTAATTTCGATAGTACAATGCATGTCTCCTCTTCTATATATTGCCTTCTTTTTATTTCCCTTCGCATGCTATGATTTTTTTTTGCCTAATTGCTTGCTTATTTGCACGTTATTATTTTATATAACAAGACTACATGTCGGAAGACTGCTTCTTTTGGTTTCCATTAAGGATTATTCATTCAGTTCCGGGTAAGTCTGTAAAAATGTTTTTAATTAGTGTCGAAGTTAAGATTAATGATCCAGGGGCTTATAGTTTATGAGATTCATGAATTCCAGCATGTAGCTACGCTACTGACCCTTTTTCTGCCAATAACATTGGTAAAACCCTAATAAACAAGCTTACGGGTATATACACAAAAAAATCGAATATTTAAGAGAATAGAGACTTATCAAGTAAGATGTACAGTATTTCCTTGTTAATGGATAGTCCATTGTATACTTATAAACGAATTCCATGGACGATTATGATCGCAGATATTATTTCAAGGCCAAGTAAGGAAATAGTTAGCAACAGCGAAACCTTATCTTTTATTGATGATGAAGAATGATTTTTAGCAGCAGGGATTTTTAGTGGTCCCAAAGTTGACTATTTACTGTTCGCTGACGAGGAATTAATCAGGGGGCAACTACAGGATCCTGATATAAAAATTATTGTTGACATATTGAATAAATTAAGGAGCTCCAGTGTTGAAACCCCTGCTGCAACGGGCATAGGTCCCAATCTGGTGTCTAAAGGTTCGGAGGGCCCTGAAAAAGAACCCTGGCATCCAGATGAGCGCTCTATTAGTGAGAGACATAGTGTTCTTCGCTTAATTGATCTCCCTCAAGAAGAGAGGAGTATCTTATTGAAGAATATAGCCCCATGGTTTATTCCCATTGCTAATGAACTTGGAATTTTATATAGAATTGAATATATTTCGAGTGGTTCTTTTAGGTTAAATCAAAATGTGCGGACATTATTAAACATTTAAGTAGTTTTACCTAAGAGAATGATTCTGGGTATATTAAAACTTTTTCATGAGCATTTAGCTTTAAGTATTCACCTATGTTTTTAGCAGACTTTGTGGAAAGTCAAAAAATTTTGCATTTTCGAAAATATGGCCTTTACGATCAAAGAATTTGTCAATAATTGCGATCTTTGTAACCGATCAAATACAAAAAAATCAAACCGCCACTTGGGAAAAATATTCTTCCTGAAATGCCATTTTTGGTCTGAACACTGCATGGTGCTGGGCCCTTTCTGTTTACAAGCTCTAGGAAGCGACACGTTCTAGTTGGAGTAGACCTTTTTAGTAGTCTAGTAGTATTAAAGCCTATACCCGCTATGAATACAAAAAACACTAAAAAATTTATCTGGGAAAATATTATCGCTTATTATGGTCTGCCCGAGGCTGTTTTAAGTGATTATGGTTCAAATTTTGACATATAGAGATAAGGAAGATGTTTTCTGAAATTAATTGTAAGAAAATGTTAGCCCTCATAATCCCCAGTGCAATGGAGCTAGCGCGAATAAAGTTAAAATATTGAAGAAAATCCTGTTTCATTCTTGTAGTAACTTGACTCAGGTAGATTGGGATGAAAAGGTTCCCTTAATAATGTTAAGCATAAATTCTTCTCTAAATACTTTTCGAAAATTTTCCAGCTTTACCATTGTGCATGGATTCAGTGGATACTCGTTAGCTGATTTACAATTTAATAAACCGACAAACTTAAGTTACTTTGATGGCTACGAATCACAAGTTGCACGATTAATACATTATATCTGTGAAATTCATCAAACTTGCTTAAATGAGATTAAAATACAAAGGTCAAAACAGGCTATTCAGTTTAATAAAGATTCTAACGAGACATTAATTGCCTCGGGAGGTATTGTTTATTGCTGTGATACCACCCCGATTGGTAGAAAATCTACCAATTATTCTTTTCGTGGACTATATGTAGTATTATCCAAACTGCATAAAAATGTTTTCTATTTGGCTTCTTTAAATCCAGGTGAATTAAGAAAAAGAACGTCAAATGCTAGGCTTCTTAAAAGAGTCATTCACGAAATTTGTTTGAAACATAATCCTCAATTTTACAACATTTATGAGAAAGAGATGAACCAGTATAAAGAAAAAAATGACACCACACACCCTATTTGCGATGTTTGCTCCCAAGAGGAAACAGAAAATAGGTCATACAACCTTAGGTCTTACAAACCAAGCACTCTTGTCGTATTAGATGATAACTTACCCTTTTCTAGTTAAGGCACTCCTGAATCCCTAAAAAGCCCTTCTCCTACCGAAGAAGAATCGTTTCGTTCATCTCCAAGTATCGATATGCGCAATAGAATGTTAACTTATGAACCACAAAATAATTTAATTGACACTGATAATGTTAACGAAACAGAAGGCACTAATATTTTTCGAAGTACTCCTTGTGCTGAACTATCACAAATTGCTGAAGAACCCAAAACATTCATAACTTCATTGAATTGAAGTTATCAAGCATTTTACAATAGGTTGTATAGGTTGCATCAAGACGCTGGGTAACTGTAGGACAGAGAAAAGTCAAGACAGATAGTCCAAGTAATTGAGAGGCAAATGTATAAATGGCTGGGGCACGGTAAATGACGGTAAATGAAGGTGAATGCTCTGTAACTATTCCTTCGGCTAAAGAAAGTGAAATTATTTTGTCATCCCAGACTTCAAAGGTTAAAATAAATGCAGATCAAAGCAAAACAAAACCAGAAGAAAATTCCTTTTATTCCTTAAGAAAATTAAAATAGTTAAAAACGGAAAGTACTCGATTCCTTCTTGTGGTTGAAAGGAAAAGTAGAAATTCAAGTTATGTTTAAAGGCCAAAAATTTGAGACCTCTAAAATTATTATTTGGTTGAATTTTTCAATATAAAAATTTCAGAATTAATATCAATGGCTTTTATATTTTCATATGATAAAGCCATTTCTTGCATTAACAGAAACAAAATTACATATTATCCCAAGGGTAAAATACATAGTTTTGTTTTCTTTCTATGTATCATGTTATTAGCTTAGTGTTACTCTTGAGTTAGTAGGCTGAAGGTATTTAGCATTAAATATGATTATTTTCAGATCAATTTCTTTACGATGAAAACTATAGTTATTATTAGTGTCTTCCTTAATTTGGGAATATTTGCTAAGGATTCAACCGTGTCATTAGATGGACAACAATCTTCTGTTCGCAGAGGCATAGGTTTCCAATATTTGAGCGAACTCGGAACTGGATCGAGTGGAAACCACAAAATTATTTTCTTCCTTAGCGTAGAAAAGCTTAAAAACACGTCTTCGCTGCTTAAGGTTCAGGTGGGAGATATGCTGAGTCATCTTAGAGAAAAGAGACTAAATTTTGAAAATGTTGTTTTTGATCAAGATGTGGAAACTCTTAAAGGTATTATAGCATCTAGGACAAATGGCCACCATAATCTATTGAATAGTGCAAATTTATTTATTGATCAATTCCAGGAACTCTTGGAAATTAATAAAAAAATATTGATTTCTGAACTTGACCTTATTTCAAATATCATAGAAGAATTCGAATTTAATGTTTTCAATCCTAGTAAGAAAAAGGCTTCTATTTTACCTATAGTGGGGCAGATTAGTGAAGTTCTATTTGGTTTAAGTTCTACAAGCACTGTGGAAAAATTATCTGCCAAATTGGAAGAAATAAGTAATGACCAAGAAAAGGTTACTATATTCATTTCTGTATCAGCGTCGGTAATCTCAGAATTAGAAATTTCTCTTAACAAATTGCGTAACGAAACTTTATACCAAGTAAGCCAATCGCTTAAAGCCTTTGAAAGTGAGCTGTCTGAAAATGATTTGAAAGTAACTTCTTCCTTAATTGTAAATTTTGCTCAAATACATAATGCAGCTGAAAAACTAACTTCTAATATTTTAAATAAGTTTTCGCTCTCATTTGTAACAAATATCCAAAGGCCTGATTCAAATGTTAAATGGAAATTTCCCTGTTGGGATTATTTCCCCAGTTAAGCTTATATCTTACTTGAACTTTGTGCAGCAAAGGTGTTGAGTTGGCTATTAAGGATTTTAGAAGTGGCTTGATTATAGAAACCTTAAAGCGTGTGGACTGTAGTTTAGAATTTGATTTGATTAATGTTTTGTTTGTTTGCGACTTTCCTCTTTCCAAAATTCTAGATTCCTTTCAACTCTATAAGACTTTTGAGGCCCCTGTTGCTATAATGAATTCCCTTACTGCTAGCGGTAAGCAGATATATTCAGTAATTACTAATGGAGAACCATATATCGGAATAGGAGGAGCTGAAACAAGTTATATAATATTAGATGAAGGTTTCATGTCATCTTGTTCTTACGTTAAGTCAAAAATTATTTGTAAAAGACGCTTAATAAGACAGACTAAGAAAATGTAGTTTGTAAGCGTAATTTAAAAACTTTAGACTCGCTTTTTATTCATTCTCTGTCTTATAGCCAATTTTATTTTGCCGAGGGTGGAGCAAATGATACTATTTCAATTAAATGTTTGAAACGGAATCACTATAATAAAACATTTTCGTATAGATTAAGCCTAAATAGCTCCTTAACAGTGAATATCCCAGATGAGTGATCAGCCACCTCTGAATACTTTAGAATCAATGAGGAATTCTTTAGTTTTAGTTTATATAATATGTCGGCCAATCTCCCAAATTTAACAGTGGACTTCCATAGTGTTATTTTGGAGATATTAGGACACAGTTCAGATTTAGTTAAGACTTTTATAGATTTTGAAAATTCAACCATCACAAATTTTAAATAATAGGAAGGAATAAGTTCTTTTAATATCCCAATTTCAAAATTGAATGAGTTGAGCAGAGATATTTCTAATAAGGCTGTAGAAAAGAAAATTGTTGCCACTGGCATTTCTATTATGACCTTGATTATTATCGTCTTATTTACTATTGTAGGTTTTCTAAGCTGGAGATTAAAGCAAATTTAGTATAAATTGCTTGCTGAAAGAGCATCAAATTTGCCCTTAAACTAACCACGACAATTGATTAAAAAAATTTCTATAGGTAGGCTTCTTATTTGCATAAAAAAATAATAAGAAAAAAAGACAAATCGCTTCTACTTCAATTAATAACAGTTGTCAGATTTAGGCTCTTTTCAGGCTATCAATTAAGAATTTTTTTTGGTTGTAGGTGAGATTCAACATCCCTTAAAAATGTTATAAAGGCATATATGGATGTCATAAGGGAAATGTAATCATTTGTTCTTACTTAAATTAACTTATAATGATATTATTGAAGCCCGAACAGTTTGACAAAAAAATAAATAAAAATAAAAATATATACAGAGACCCTTCATATATAATTTGACGCAAGCTATATGTTAAGTTATGTTTAAATGTTTTGTCATTTAATTTACATGTATGTTAGTGATATTTATATTATTTGTGATTATGTAACCATTTGTTGTGATTTATTCGGCAGGTTAAGTGAAATAGCAGTAATATTTAATTTTTATTCACCTTGGTTATTGAAGGATCTCTAAAACGAAAATTTTATCTATTAATCAATTATTGTAAATTAGTTTTTCTTTGGACGCAAGCTAAATAGGAAAGAGCAGAATTGTAAGAATTTCTTGTTATCACATGTATAACTTTACTCCGGGTTGTTTACTAAGGGACAAATCTCTTCTTGGTATCACATTGGAAGTGTTTTTGTTTGTATGATTTGTATCATAGCAAGTACCAAGTGAAAACCAAGATTGTAGACGAGGTAGGAAAAGGATTTGGAAAGGGTAGTCGGTTTTGGGAGCTTGCTGGTGTTACTTGCTTGGCTTAAGATGTGAGTACAAATAAATTGTTCCTTGAGTTTCATAATGCAAATTGACTTCTTCCTTTTTTTTCTCTACATCGTGACATTGAGTCTCGCTGTAATAATTTAAATGTTATGGAACATTTTGTTTGCTCTCATATTAGTTATTATTTAGTTTATCTTAATATCACAAAACTCATTTTTCAGTATGAAGATTATGCAAAAATTCTACTTATATTATAAGTTACAAATCTCTTTTGATTTCCTTTTAAAAGGAAACAGTTAAAATCAAAAACATAATTATTTCAAAATAAAACCTTTGCTCTTTATAACTCTTGTATTGTGTTCACTTTATCTCAAGTCTTAGGTACGGGTTATTTTTAGCACCTCTTCTTATATTTATTTATCTTCTTTATATATTTATTAACCGGCAGAGTTGGATGTCTGCACGCTACCCTAGCTCTTAGTTAATATTCAGACTCTGTTTAAACTGGTTGCAGCAGTTAGAATTGAGAAAAATGCCATGTCGGCCATATCAGACAAACTTTATGTACTTGATGATGATGTGAAGGTACTACCACAAGATCACTATTTACTTTCAGACCGAAATAAACTTGTAGAGTATAGAAATTAACTCGGTCTGAAAAAATTAACTTAAATTCATTCATAGTACAAGGTGGGTGATGGGTGTTTAAATATTTTTTCTTTTTATCAAAAAATTTTCAATATGTGTGCAGGGCAGAGTAGTTACTTCTTCTTCATAATTTCACTATACATAGTTATTTAATGCCCCCTCCAGCCCCGCCCCGGCCCGGCCCACCGCACTTCCCGGCCACCGCAGCGGCCGCCTCAGCCTTCGGCCACTGCAGTGGCCGCCCCCCGGGGTGTGGGGAAGACCCCATTCCAAATTAAAAATGTTGTAAATAAAAATGTGATATTATTTTAATTGTATTGTTTAATAAATATTGTAACTTTTTATTATAAATAAAAAAAGTGTATTTAGTAAATATAAAGAGTGTGTGTGTTATTCTTTTAAGTGTATTTTCCTAGTGCCTATTTCTAATATGTGTTTATGTTTTTCTTATAAATAAATAAATTTAAAAAAAGAAGTGTATTTTTCTTGTTTAAAGTGCCTTTTTTCTGTAATTGCATTATTTGTAGAGTGCTGCTACTTTTTTGTTAACAATAGAAGAAAATATGATTTTTATTGTTCTTCTTCTTCTCATTATTCTTGAACGGAGTAGTAATAGGGAAATTATTTAGTCATTAGACATCTATAGTTTCCATTTAGTTGTAGATGAGCTATTGAAGGGAACAACACAATATATCAATTAAAAACACCACTCAGGTTGTTTTTGCGTGGTCCATCAATGTCAGGCAAAACGAAACTCTTAACTAAAAGAATAAAAAATTGCGATAAAATGTTTGTGGAAAAGCCAAAAAATCTACTATTGTTACAGTATTTGGCAGGAGTCATACAATAAAATAAAAGCAATTGCTATATCGGGGTTGGTGCAGATACAATTCATACAGGGACTTTATGTTTTCGACTTTATTGAATCAAACTCTTGGCTAATCATTAAAAATTTAGCTGAATCCCTTGAAAAATTATCCCAGAGTCTGCTACAATGGTTTACTGTTCACTCACATAATGATTAGACTTTTGTTATTAGAGCTTGACGCAATATTCTTTATCAGAGCAAGTGCATGCGAACACTTGCTTTGAAGTGCCTATATAACCGTATAGTCAGCTTTCTAATAAATCTAAATTTTTTAGTCCGATGCAATTTGGGTTCCGGAAGTCTCACTCTACTGAGCATGCGATTATGGCAATGACTCAGTTTGTTCATGACACCCTAGACAAAGGTGATATTCTTGCTAAAATTTTTATTGACATTAAAAAGACATTTGATACGATTTCCCATTAAATATTGCACACTAAACTTGGTAACTGCGGCATAAGAGGCCCAGTTAATGACCTAGTAATTTCATACCTAAAAAATCAAAATCAGTATGTAGACGGAGGTGATACTTCTTCCTCATCAGTATCTAAATCTCAGTCAGTTGGAGTCCCACAAGGCTCTATTTTGGGTCCATTCCTATTTCTTATCTATTTGAATGATATCAGTAATAGCATCAATGATATTGGCCTGAACATATTATTCGCCGATGAAACGGCATTCAATATCAGCAGCCCGACTCTAGATCTTTGAAGCTTAGGTTGGAATCAGCACTGTCAAGGCTTATCTTCTGGTTTTGGAGAAAAAAATTGAATATTAATTGTAATAAAACAAAATTCATCATCTTCTCTCGTACTGTGAAAACAGCATCAGAAATTATGATGATTAATATTCAAGGCCTACCTATTGAAATTGAAAGAGTTGATGATATTTAATATCTAGGGATAATACTGGATTCAAGTTTATCATTTAAAAGCCATGCAATTTATCTTAGAATGAAACTGGCAAGAAATATTGGTATGCCGTTTGTAGGCATAATTTGTTCTGCCGTTTTTTGCCCTGAAATCTCTTTATCATTCTCTAGTGCATTCATATATAAATTACTGTCCCATTAATTTTTTTGAATACTTTTAAAACTCATATTCTTCCTCTTCAGAGGCAACAAAATAAAGCTCTGCGTTTATTGAAAAATTGCCTGCCTAGCCAGTTTTCTTACCCTGGTAAATCGTCAACAAAAAGTTTGTATCAAATTTTAAATATCCTTCCACTGGATCTTTTCTCTTCTTTCCATTCTGTTCTTTATATGATTAAACACGTTCGAGGTCTTTTGCCTGAGTATTTTTATTTGCAGAATAATTTTTTTCAGGATGATAATCAGGTTTTGCATGCATATTGGACCCGTGGCAGTTCTGTTGTCCAACAGGCTTTAATACAATCTGAAAGGTCCCGTTTTTCACCAAGGCATAGTATTATATATAATTGGAATAAATTTCATAGTTTTATAGACTTGAATAATTCGGTGGTTAATAATAAAATTATATTAATGAATAATTTAATCAGTAATTATTAATTTGATTTATTTTCTGGGGTGGATGCTCCTCATTTCACTTTATTTATTTGGTTATTTTGATTCTATGCGGATTTTGTTGTTACCGTACGGAGAGTTGAAGAGCAATTATTTCAGTATCTGGAGATAGTATTATTTATTTATTGTTGAGTGTATATAAACCAACACACGAGTTATTCTCACTGTGGGTCATTAATTTGATAGTTTTGTCAAAACATTTTTATTGATTATTAAAGAACTTGAGCTTGAACTTGAACTATATCATCTACAGAGTTGTTCGTGATTCTAGCTCGCTAATAACTCTCAATAAACAAATATACCCCGGCGCCCCCAAATTTCTGCTCTCAGCATACAATCAGGCAACAAATAAACCCTACGGCTATATCCTATTTGATCTTAATCAAAATACACCCGAGAATTTACATGTAGTCACAGATATTTTTGAAAATGAAATTAAAGTATATCTCCCCGTGAACAGTAAAAAAGGCTATTAGTTGCCATCATGACACAGAAGAAACTACATGAAAGAAGACATTTATTTTCCGTTCTAAGCACTTCAAAACCTCCACTTAGGAAAGCCATACTCAAACATGGTATTGACAATGATTTCATTAATCTAATATCTGAACTTTGTTTAAATTTAACCGAGGGTAATTTTCAACTGCCAGAAGTAGTTAAGCAACAGGCAAAGCAACATTTTTCCATTTTAAGTGCATTGGCCTATAAAAAGAAAGGAAAGAATTTTTAAAGAAAACGTCTTCTTCAAGCGGGCAATAGCTTTTTTACACTTTTACTGCCAATAATTGCAGGACTTGTAAACAGTTTTATCTAGATGACTATACCCTATAAATTGATTCCAATAGAACTCGCTCTCTCACCCGTGGAACACTTTGAGGACAATCTGAGTAAATTCATTGACAACGAGAATATTGAGGATGATAAAAAACTACTTTTACTTCAAGATAAACTTCGCCGAGTGGACAAACATAAGCCCTATCGTGCGAGAGCCAGTGTCATTGATCACGAAAAAGAACCATCTACACAGGATTCTTCTCCTATCGCTGGAACACAATTAAAAAAGGAGGAATTGAAATCATTAGTGTCAATCATTTGAAATATAATGCCACTCATATTATGAACAAAGTAAACGACTCATAACATATCTCATGGAAAGTGGTTAAGATAATATTCAAGTTGATAGAAATGGTAAAGAAATTATAATTCAAAGTAAGAGCTATAATCTACTTGAGTTAATCTATGATATGGTTACAAATCGTAAAGGACTTTTATCATTTGGCAGTCATCTATACAACTTTCTAAATACATTAAACTTCCCCAAAAGCCCTATTAGCAATTGGCAAGTTATAAACAAATTAAATGAACATACTGCTTCCTCAGCATTAAAACATGAACAAGCAGAAGAAGAAGAAGATTTTAAATCAAGCTTGGAAAATACTACTACACCTAGTGGAAACATTGATTTGACAATGAGGAGGATGAGCACACCACTGATAGCTAGACAAAAGCGAAGACGTATCAAGTCATCGTCACCACCACCACCAACCACTAGTATACAAAAGGGTAGTGGACATTACACCACGTGTTCACGTTCATAATGGTTGAAGTTTTGAAACATGTTTATGAAAATATTGGTGAAGTGGGAAGCTTAAGTTCCCCCACCACTCTTTCCAAAGTCACTGGTGTTCACATTAAAAGTGTACAAGACTATCTACAAAATGAAACAAGTTATACTCTGCATAGAAATCATAGGCTTCGTGCTAATCATTATCGAAAAACTAAAGCCTTTTCCCCCTACATATAATGCAAGCCATTCTCTTAACTCTATATGAGATTCAAAGGCGTCACAATACACTGTGCAAGTACATTCTACTTGTAATCAGTGTTTTTAGTCGCTATGCATATGCCATTCCATTGCGGTCAAAGAGAGGTGTTGAAGTTGCTCAGGCTATAGAAAGTATTCTCGAACAGGATTCGCATAAAAAATTCAAACGGATCGGGGTACTGAATTTGTTAATCCCCATGTTGAAAAAGTACTAATGAAATAATACACTGCTCTATCATAGTCATGGTCCTATAAAGGCTGCATTCGCCGAACGATTGATAAGAACTATTCGATTTTAAATTTCAGGATATTGTACATTGAATAATACACCTGCTTTTATTCATGATTTAGATAAAATCATGTTTATTTATAATCAACCACCTCATCGATCATTGTCCAACTCAACCCTAACGGACGTTCATCATTCTGATCATGATACCATTGATACTTTTCTTAAACAGTGTTCCAATGAAACGATTGTGAAGAAAAATTCAATGTTGGTGATACTGTTCGAATTAATAGAACAACTAATGTTTTTGAAAAGAGGAATTACTTCTGGTCCACTGAACTTTTTAAAGTGGCAAAAATCCTAGACACCAAACCCATAACTTGTTGTCTGCGAGATACCAAAGATGAAGAGATTCTTGACAGCTTTTATGACCGTGAACAACAAAAGTTAAAAATAATAGTTAAATCTATCAAATTGAAAAGATATTAAAGACTTGTGCTCGTAAGGGTAAGAAACAGTTACTTGTTCGGTGGCTAGGATGCAACTCTGATTTTGATCCTTGGATCATTGTTGAAGATATTGGTAATGGCAAATGATGTTTATGTAAAATTTATGTCCAACGTCTCCGATCCTTCTCTACAATGACTTGAATAAGACACGTGATTTTTGAAGAAAACTCTCCCCCACCATCAAATTCGATGACAGAAAGTATGAAGTGGCTCTTTTCGACTGCATTCTCAAAAATACCTTTGATATCCTGAAAAAGGATCGTGTGTATGATATAAAAGTTATACCATTTGATTGGTCACTCTTTGTCGAGTATAAACGCGCTATAGAATTTAAATATGGTGAATATCCAAATGCAACAATGAAATATAAGGAATATGGTACTATGACGGATATCTGTCGTAAAATGAATAGAAAATCTCATATCGTAGGAATGATACATTCAGTTTTAATAATACAATGGAACACGATAGGGTTAACATTACCTCACCTGTTGGCACTGAAATGATTCATCTCAATGATATTCTGAGACATGTTCTTGGCGTTAAACAGAATACGATCAGTGGTAAAAATGCTGGCACTGTTAACGAGATGGATCTTCTTATTTTTGCCAATTATCCACCTTGTTTCGCCTGGGAATCTTGCATGTTTTTTGACGTATCCTTTGTGGAAACATCGAGAGTTGGTAATTCAAATGTATCCCTCCTACGTGTTCTTGAACAAAAAACAGCCAATGAACTTGTTCATCACTATAATATAAAGCATCTTCAGTATGTTTCTGTAAACACTTCGTATTTGGAATTCTGTCAGTTAACACTAAGAAGTGAAATTGGTGATCCTCTAGCAATAACAAAAGGTTTAGCTGTGATTAAATGTCATTTTCGACTCGTCATCATCACTGCCGAAAATGAACAATAGAAGAATTCTATTTGTCTGTCCTGATATGAACTTCTATCTTGGTGCTCTGAGTCCACGTCAAATAGGTCTTGGATTGGACTATTACAAAGGGCGTACGACAATGTCTGGCTATGGTCTTGGTAGCTGGTTTGCTAGGCTATTTCGTTCCGCACTAACCCTTGCCAGAAAATATCTTGTACCTTCTGCATCAAATTTTGCTGCCTTAACACTACAGGACTCGGGATCGGGTAAAAATTTAAAGGACAGTGTTAAAGAAAATATTAAATCTTCAGCAAGAGCCGTTGGTGAGCAATTAAAATCTCAGCAAAATGGGAAGGGATTAAAAAAGATGCGTGGGCATCATTCACTGGTCAGTCTCTACCCAGGTGGGAAGCGAAGGACATCAATAACGACTTTGAGGAATAAAACAAGGAAGACCAATAAGAAGAAGAAGGAAAAGACTGTTAGATGAAAGAAGGATTTCTTCTCTTAGGATGACCTATCTCCCCCACAAAGAGTCGCATCAATCGATCAGATCCTCATTGAGTCTGTTCAATGCTGAAAATGTTGATTTCGGTGTCAAACATGGCTACTATGAACAATTTCAACCTCAATAACCCCTCTCGGAAAATATACACTTTCAGATTTTTTCCAATGAAGACTATTTCATTGATTTATCACCATCATTTATTTATTTAAATGTTGCGGTGAAGAAAAAGTCAGACAATACAACTTCAACTGCTGCCGATGGTCTGCCCTATGAAAACTGTATCCTACACAGCTTACTCAAGCAAATTATTGTATTTATTAATGGAACATTGGTGAGCACTAGCAATAATTTATCCAACTATGCGAGCTACATACAATTTATGATGATAACACCAAAGGCATATAAGGAGTTGAGAGGACAGTCAATGGGTTAAGAATATCGATTGGGTGTTGATACTGACGGTGAGTTAACTACTGCAGTGACCCAGGAGTATCATCTAGTTGGAAAATTAAATCATGAGATATTCAATATATCCCAATGGCTACCCCTCACATAAGATTGACATAAAGGTACAACTAGCCCCATCGAATTTCATTTTGAGAAAAAAACTTGCTGCAGCACCTGATGCAAATATCATTATCACCTTAGCAATTCTTCAAGTTCGAAAACAACAGGTTATGAGCTCTGGTGCAATGGCAGTGGAAAAGCTAAGAGCCAATGGTAACAACATTAAACTTCTTGTCCCCCATACGATCACCAATCAACATAACATTGCCACTGGCTCTCACAGGTATACCGATTCATACTTTATCAATGGAGAAATCCCTTCAAAACTTGGTGTGGCCTTTGTGAAGAGTGCCTGTGCCGTTGGATCCTGGACTGCATTCCCCCATGATTTAATTGTTTGGTCGATGTAGCCTTGTTTGCAAAGTAATCCCACTGTACACTCTATCATTTGACAAGAAATCCTGCAAAACTTTCTATGAATCAAATTTACAATCCCTAGATAATAATTCACAGCTCTCTAAAAAAGAAATAAATTATTTGATATTTTCAAAAAATCCATGTTTACCTATTTTGGACCTGTCTGGCACCAAAGATGAGAGTTTAGTACGAACGAGGGATGTATGTTTAGAGGGCACATTTGCCAATGCTCTGACTGAGAGTATCACGCTAATATCATTTAGTCAATTTCAAACCTATTGGGAAATCACACCCGACGGCAGTTTTCTACTAGACCTAGCACCATATATCAGACCTAGCAAACCAAATAATCAGCGTATTTAATATGGATTTATACGTGTCTCAATACAAGTCCTATTGCACACCATCGGACTTCATTGAGAAAATTCCAAGTGCTAACAATACCCTAATCATTGTTAATAGCAGTCCATTAAGTTTGAAGACAGGTCATTGGCTATGCATCTTTCAAACAGCGAAAAATATTGAATTTTTTGATCCTCTTACCCTATCATACAAATTCTACACTCCACACATCAACAACTTTATTGAGAGCAGTGGAAAAACTATTATTCAAAATCAAAGGAGTTTACAGGATTTAACAACTAAGACATGTGGCTTTCATCCACTACTCTTTTTCATGTTTAGATGTCTTGGCTATACCTACAATCAGTTTCTTAGCATTTACGTTGACTTTCCTCGACTGAACGACTTTCTAGTGGAAAATATACTTTAATAAACTTAGAAAAATATTCAACTTTTTTTTACGAATCTTAAAATGTCATGAAATGTGCTTGCGGCTGTACAAATCGTACTCTATGCATGCTCTTACATCGGAAGTGACTTTCCAAGTGGTACTCCATAGTAGGTTATCAAGACTACCTAGTTTATTGCATGTAGTAAATCAGTAATTTTCACCCATTGGAGGAATAAACACCGGCATCATATTTAAAAAAAGTGAAAATGAATTGTTCGAGGAAAGAGTGTACACATGATAAAGTCATAGTTGCCTTGAATGCTGACAAAGACATATATTTGAACTATGAAACAAGTAGTAGTGGAGATCTTATTGGGAATGTATGCCTAAGTTGTCATGACAGTGAGGAGTTAAATTTCTTTGGAGTGTCCAAGAATTTCCATCATGCAAATAATAGATATGTGAAAGTACCATTTCCAGAGAAGTTAGTACTCAAAGAAAATACCAACATAAAAATAATAGTTGATGAAGAGGGGCAAGTTCTATCTAATGGTTCTGGTAACATTTTACCCGTCGATGGATCGTATCGTCATCTTTCCGGTTTTAGCATTCGAATGAAATCAAAGGGAAATAGAAGACATTGATACTGCTGCACTAATATCATAAATCATATCTTGTCTACGTGCGAGAACTGTTACCTCTGTAAAAATTATGTGATAATAGACAATGAAATCGCTGTCAAAATAAAAAGGGCATTGACAGACAATATCACTAATGAATATAAAGATAAATTAACGGAGAATATATCACAAGTGAACATTATTACTACCAATAATCATATAGTCAATGAATCAAATAATACCCAGGATGAAACGTGTATTGAATCTGTACGTAACACCCCAGTAAAAATTGTATATGACTCAAAATGGAATAATGATTATTCTACTGAGAATGAACTAAGAGAAGCGAGTAACTCTGGTATCAAGAGATAACATTATGATTTATTTTATGGAACAGATTCAAAATATCCAAAGTTGCTCAATAATAGTAATAATGTATAATAATTTATGTAACATATTTTTATGTTAATATTCTACATGTTGTTATTTCAATAAAAATATTTTATGCATCACTTTATTATATTTCTATTATTTTAGGATACGCTAGAATGTCAAACGCTTAGAATGATCATTAAAAACTCGGAGATTTTTATTTTCTTTGGGAAAAATTAGAATTGGACTATGACCTTTTTTCTTTTCTTTGAGAAAATTCAGAAGGAAACTTGAACTTTTCATGACTTCGTTGTAAAAACTCAGAATTAAAGTGGAACCTTTTCTCTTCTCTGGGAAAACATTCAGAGGAGAACTTGAACTTTTTTTTCACTTCTTTGAGAAAATACAGAATTAAAGCAGAATTTTTTCTCTTCTTGGAGGAACAATTCAGAATCGAAATATAACTTTTTTCTAACTTCTATGGAAAATTTTAGAATTGAACTGTAAAATTTTTTTATTTGAGAAAATTCAGAAGAGAATTTGAACTTTTCTTCTCTTCTTCCAGAAAACTCAGAATTAAAAGTGGAAATATTTATCTTCGGAAGAGAGAACTTGTACTTTTCTTCACCTCTCTGAGAAAACTCAGAATTAAAGTGGAACTTTTTCTATCTTCATGGAAAATATACAGAATTCAACTGTAACTTCTTTTCTATATTCTACGGAGAAATTTAGAACGGAAATTTTTTTCATATCTGACAAAATTCAGAACTGAAGTGGAACGTTTTCCTCTTCTTTGGTAAAATTCAGAACTGAACTAACTTTTTTTCTCTTCTATAAGAAAATTCAGAATAGAACTTGAACATTTTTGCACTTCTTTGAAAAAACTCAGAAATAAAGTGGAACTCTTTATCTTCATGGTGTATATTCACAATCATAGTATAACTTTTTTCTATCTTTTACGAGAAATTTAGAATAGAACTTTAAATTTGTTTCACCTCTTTGAGAAAAATCAGCACTGAAGTGGAACCTTTTTATTTTCTCTAGAAAAATTAAAATTGATGTGTAACTTATTTTTTTCTTTTATAAAATTCAGAAGAGAACTTAAACTTTTCTTTACTTCATTGAGAAAACTCAGAATTAAAGTGGAACTTTTTATCTTCAGAAGAGAACTTGAATTTTTTCTCGCTTCTTTTAGAAAACTCAGAATTAAAGTGGAACTCCTTATCTTTATGGCGGATATTCACAATCATAGTATAACTTTTTCTATCTTTAACAAGAAATTCAGAACAGAACTTTACATATTTTTTCATCTCTTTGAAAAAAAATTAGAACTGAAGTGGAATCTTTTTATTTTCTCTGGAAAAAAAAATAGAATTGATCTGTAACTTATTTCTTTTCATTGAGAAAATTCAGAAGAGAACTTGAACTTTTTTTCACTTCGTTGAGAAAACTTAGAATTAAAGTGGAACTTTTTATCTTCAAGGAGAATATTCACAATTAAAGTATAACTTTCTTCTATCTTCTATGAAAAAATTTAGAACAGAACTTCAAATTTGTTATGTCTTTTAGACAATTAAGAACTGAAGTGGAACCTTTTTTATTTTCTTTGAAAAAAAACTAGAATTGAACTGTAACTTTTTCCTTTCCTTTGAGAAATATTAGAATTAAAGGGAAACTCTTTATCTTCATGGCGAATATTCGCAATCAAAGTATAACTTTTTCTTTTTTTTTATTTGAGGAAATTCAGAAGATAACTTGAACTTTTCTTCACTTTATTGGGAAAACTCAGAATTAAAGTGGAACTTTTTATCTTCAGAAGAGAACTTGAACTTTTCTTCGCTTCTTTGAGAAAACTCAGAATTAAAGTGGAACTCCTTATCTTCATGGCTAATATTGACAATCATAGTATAACTTCTTTCAATCTTTAACAAGAAATTCAGAACAGAACTTTAAATTTTTTTTCACCTGTTTGAGAAAAATCAGAACTGAAGTGGAATCTTTTTATTTTCTCTGGAAAAAAATAGAATTCATCTGTAACTTATTTCTTTTCATTGAGAAAATTCAGAAAAGAACTTGAACTTTTCTTCCCTTCGTTAAGAAAACTTAGAATTAAAGTGGAACTTGTTATCTTCATTGCAAATATTCACAATCAAATTATAACTTTTTTCTATCTTCTATGGAAAAATTTAGAACAGAACTTTAAATTCTTTACATCTTTGAGAAAGTTAAGAACTGAAGTGGAACCTTTTTTATTTTATTTAAAAAAAATTAGAATTGAACTGTAAATTTTTCTTTTCTTTGAGAAATCCTAGACTTAAAATGTAATTATTTATCTCCATATTAAAAATTTGCAATCAATGCGTTACTTTTTTCTTTTTTTTACATTAAACTTTGCACAGAATTTTATATTTTTCCACCTTTTTGAGAAAAAATAGAATAAAAATGGATCACTTTTATTTTCATTGGAAAATTTTAGAAATGATCTGTAACTTCTTTTTTTGAGAAAATTTAGAAATGAAAAGAGGAACCCTTTTATTTTGAAAAAAATTAGAAACTAAAACCCAACATGTATTTTAAACGTGGGTGTTCTTATTTCTGAAAACTAAAACCCAACTTTATTAAAAAATCAAATAGTATTAATAAAATCATATGTAGTTTAAACGTGGGTGTTCTTATTTCCGAAAACTAAAACACAACTTTATTTTAAAAAAAAGTCAAGTATTATTAATAAAACCACATGTATTTTAAACGTGGTTGCTCATATTTCTGAAAACTAAAACCTAACTTCATTAATAAAATCATATTTATTTTAAATGGGGATGTTCGTATTTCTGAAAATTAAAACCCAACTTTATGAAAAAAAAGTCAAATATTATTAATGAAATCAGATGTACTTTAAACAAGGTTGTTCTAATTTCTGAAAACTAAAACCCAACCTTATTAAAAAATCAAATATTATTAATAAAACCAGATGTATTTTAAACGTGGAAGTTCTTATTTCTGAAAACTAAAACCCAACTTTATTTTAAAAAAATCAAATATTATTAATAAAATCACATGTTCTTTAAACGTGGGTGTTCTTATTTCCCAAAACTAAAACCCAACTTTATTAACATATCAAATATTATTAGTAAAATCATATGTATTTTAAACGGGGATGTTTGTATTTCTTGAAACTAAAACCCAACTTTATTTTAAAAAAATCAAAAGTTATTAATAAAATCCGATGTATTTTAAACTGGGATGTTCATACTTCCGAAAACTAAAACCCAACTTTATTCAAAAAATATGCAAAAATGTACCCAATTAGGCCTTGGATCAGCCCCCACCTCCCAAAAAATATTAAAGTTAATCATTGGGTTTCTTACAACATACACCTATGAAAGGCTATGAAACCTAGCTCAGAAAAGTGCAAAATAGTAAACCAAGCATCCCAAATCATAGGTTTCAGACGACAAACACCTACAAAAGGCTAGGAAATCTAGCTCAGAAAAGTCCGAAACAGCAAACGAGATATCCCATATCATAAGTTGCATTCTTCAAACATCTAGGACAGATTGAGAGAATTAATTCAAATAAGTCGAAATTATTTAAAAAAATAATCTAAATCGCAGGTTACAGGCAACACACACACCTACGACAGCCTTATAAACATAGGTTGGAAAAGTGCGAAATAGTGAACCAAGCACCCCAAATCATAGGTTTCAGACAACACACATCTACAAACGTTAAGAAATCTAGCTTAAGTGTGAGTTTCTTATGCTTTAAGTAGGTTTTATGTCATTCTAAGACATGTAAAAAAATGTTGAAATAAATTTATCATGTTAAAAAAATAAACTTGAAAAAAAGTATAAAAACCTGGGGGATGGGCCCAAAAAGATGGAGGGAGGGGGGCCCTTGGAGTTTTGGAAGAGGGGACCATGGAGGTTGAGGTCCTTGGTGGCTAGGGTAATTGCTGGTTGTGGTCCTTGATGGTTAAATTATATAACCACCTCACTAATCCCATATTGTGTACTCGTTCATTCTAAGATATGTAAAAAAACTTGAAATAAAATTATGATACTAAAAAAATAAACTTCAAAAAAGTATAAAAAACATGGGGGATGGGCCCATAAAGTTGGATGGAGGTAGGCCCCTTGGAGGTTGGGGACAGGGGACCTTGGAGGTTGAGGTCCTTGGTGGCTAGGGTTATTAGAGGTTGTGGCCCTTGATGGTTCAAATACATAACCATCTCACTAATCCCATATTGTGTACTGGTTCATTCTAAGACATGTAAAAAAAAACTTGAAATAAAATTTTCATGTTAAAATAATAAACTTCAAAAAAGTATAAAAAATGGGGGGGGGGATGGGCCCAAAAATTTGGAGGGAGGGGGACCCCTTGGAGGTTGGGGAGAGGGGACCTTGGAGGTTGAGGTCCTTGGTGGCTATGGTCATTGGTGGTTGCGGTCCTTGATGGTTCAAATCCATAACCATCTCACTAATCCCATATTGTGTACTTGTCTATTATAGCGACCAAAGCTGAGAAGTAAAGCTATGTCGAGTCACGTGTCTCAAATTGTTTCGCCCCAAATAATCCCCTAAAATATCAATTAATCTCTGACGTTTCCTTTGTTCTGGCAACTGTGCACAGATACATTTTAAATTTGCTGTGATCTTGTCCCCCCCCCTGTGTAGCAATGTCTCCCTCTACTGACGACAGGCTTCACTAAGGTCGGTGTTTTCGATCCACTTTGGTGTCTCTGTTCTGATCCACATTTTTCTAGTATATACTACTGCCGTTCCTTCTATTCTCAAAGCATGTACGGTTTCACAGCAATAGGTATTCAATGATAACTGCTTGCCAGCCTAACTTAAGCCCGAACTAGTCTGCAATAGGTGTTAAGGCACTTTGATTTTTGACAGTTTGTTATCAGACACTAAATGATAAGTAGAGACATCAAATTTTACCCACTCCTGTTCCCAAACCCATCAGTTATAATTCTCAAGAAAGGCACTAGGATTGCTTGAGCCAACACGGAACGCATTCGATACTAGTAAATGGTCGAAAACATAGATTGCATTATTAACCCGAAAAGAGGGGTGAACTGCATTCAGTTTTGCCGAGAGGAACAAGTTAAGGTTGGATATAGACACACTATTATGCACATATGTAAACGCCAGGTCGTAACTGACGACCGTGAGCTGAGGACTGGAGCTAAGAAGGATCTCTGTCCTGAAATTATTAGTATCACTTAGATTACAGTTCATATTACCCTGCAAAGATAAAAGCATAGGTTTCTTTCTGCGCTTCTGACACAGCATTTACCAGCTTACTACAAGCTACGCTGAACATCTGGTCTGAGTGTAAGTCACGATAGTCGGTTGGCATGTATGCAAAAAACACAGCAACGTAAAAGAGTTGAAACGACAAGAATAAATCAGAAGAAAAAATTGGTTTGGGCATGAGTTTGGCACGAATAAGCAGAGCAGCACCACCGGATGGTCTTCCATTCTCGCTCGATGACCCAGAAAAACCGAAAGATTTAACCCAACCATTAAGATGTAGCAAGGCTATTATTTCTTTTGGTAACAATTGTTCCTGGTAGGCATAGCACATCACAATCAACCATGAGCTTAAACAAAAGGGGACTTTTATTAATCACTGTCCCTTTTATATCCCAGGAAGTGATTCTTAAAGAGTCACTCATTTTAATAGCTTTTGGGCTGCAGGGCACTTTGCGCTTAGCACGAGTGATCGGTTTTACTACATGGTAAACACTTTAGGACTAGCTGGCAGGGACCGTCTGTAAAGTTTTTAAATGGACCAGCAATCTGAGAATATATCTTAAATTATCATAGTTAGCAAGTGTAGCCAAATGCCGAGCATCTATACCAGTGAGGGGCAGGATCTTGTATTTAATCACAAGAATCTGCGCATAACCAATCTTATGTGGGCTGTCTATCACTTTTTGTAGGTGTTCTCTAGTTTCAGACTTCAGGCAGAAAGATCTCGATGACCTTATTTAGGACACTTCAGTACAGTTCTGTAGACAGCTCTGAATGTCAGCAGTCGACGTTCCTGTGGGAATACGTCAAATAATGCCAAAGTTTGGAGTTGATTTCACTTTCGGATCTGCACCTTGATTAAAGTTAGCAATAGCTTCCGCAGACACCGTTGCGTCAGCTTTATCAGACATGACAACACGCCAATCATTCTCTCACAACTTTAGATTAACACTACTTGAACTGGAATTGTCAGCTATAAGTTTAGAAAAATCTTGCAGGCATTCGGATTTTCATTTTTTTTTTTTTTAGGATTCTTGACGACTCCAACATAAGTAGGCTTTTTAGTAGCAGAATGCTGTGGCATAGTCTTAATACTGTATTGTTAGGTAAATCTTTTAAATTTTGTATAGATATTGTTTAAATTGCCAGTAAGTGTCAATGTACTTTGCCCCAGAACCACAGGCCTTTCATCTGGTTCAAATATGATTGATCGGGTGCAGAGACACCTTTCTCATCGCACAAATCGAATGCTCGCCCAATATCTATGACTTCTACTGTCTGACGTTAACTGTTTGTCGTTCAGTAGGTCGTGTTGAAATTGCGAGAGCCCACAACATTTCTTAGCCTCAACAATTTCTTCCACCATGTAGAAACCAAAGCGTTTTTCGTGATAGAGTCTGTCACACATCTCGCTTTTTTCGCTCGCAAAATATAGTCTAATACTACATTCAAAACAAGGTTCTCATTGGCCATTTTATTAAGGAATGAGTTTCGAGAGAATTAAGCCCGTGGGGTGAATCCTCAATCGCTACTGCAATAGTCAGACACCAATAAGTAAGGGAAGCATATGTTTCTGCTACTTTTTCCATGCAGTTTAAGGGAGACAACGCTTCTGGCTAGTAAGACGGCACTTGTGACAGAAACCTCATCTCTTCTGCTCACTTATTTGTAAAATTGGCACAAATGATTCAACGATAATAATTAAGTCAGGTACTACAATCCTTTGTCAAATATTCCGTAGCCTATTTATTCACTAAGATTAGACATCAAAAAGCACTACTGGATACAATATACTAATTGCAATTGCCTACGGAGTGCAAAACAATTACAAAATTGATTGCAATAAGCTTATTGACTGTGGGGAATGATTCGATTAGTCAAAGAAATCTTCTAACAATATCAGTTAAAAATTGATGTTTGGACGGCGGAAAGATAATTATTAGGAAAATGAACAGACACAATGTATGTAATACAGACGTTCAACTGAAATAATTTTATGATACTAATTAATTTGATGCTGGTGCTCATCTATCCTCATTTCTGCAACTTCAAGCACACATAAATGGCTTCATACCTAGCCAAAAGGTCCCCAAATACCCGACCTTATTTTAATATTGTAAGACAGGGCAAATAGACTGTATTCTGTATCGTAAACTCTTTGTCTGTGGGAGAATGTTCGCAAACGGTGTTTGTTTGGACCATAGATTTATAATTTTTGGACACTGGAAAAAAATCCTAGGGTGCAGTAGGGCCCATTTACGCAAAGATGAGTCAGATAAAATCCTGGATCTATGTGAGCTTGCGTTTTCGCTTCAAATTTGTTCAATGTAACATTTCTCTAACAAAGTTGTTAGCAATTTTTGTTTTGATGGCGAAAACGTAATTGTTGGGAGAATTGTTAGCTAACAGGCATTTTCAAGTAAGAATTTGTGGAAATATAAGCTTTATAGGTTTCGTTTAAAAGCATTTGCCTCAGTAAATTTTACTTCTTGAAAAGGAAATTATAACCAAAAGGTAAATCCGTCCTGTTAGGTATTCTCTTTTTGTCTCTGAAATAAAATATACCTAAAACGCAACGTAATTTCGAAAAATAATTGCTCACCAGCAGCCTCCTTTATTTCAAATTTATTAGTCTGTTTTTGAAGACGTGTCTATCTGCTTTGAAAATGTCTAGCAAAGGAGATGAATTGTCTCAGGAATTAGAAGAAGAGTTAGATTTAAACTATAAAGCCCCTCCTCAGAAATCCTTGCAAGAATTGATTGAGGCTGACAAAGAAGATGCTAGTCTTGCCAAGTACAAAGAGTCTTTGCTGGGAAGTGCCATATCAGGTGGTCTTGTTGTAGGTAGGCTGTTTACTACAGAGTTGCTAGTGAATTTTTGTTAAATATGCTAGTTCATTGCGTGAATAGGCTTACCTAGTGGTCAAACCCCTAAAATTCTGGAGGTTAGGCTACTTTAAAGGATTCTAAAATAGCTTAGGCTACTTGCTTATATAATTTAGTAAAGTAAATCACTTACTTTACCACCCCCACCCTAATGGACAAACATAGCCCAATTAATATACAGGGGAAGTTCTATTCAGTGAATTTTCAATAATGTTAGCCTATTCTCTTCTTCCTGTCACTTGTTTAGTGTTAAATTAATATGAAGTTAAGAATTATGCTAGACCTATTGAAAACTGAGTATTAGTGCTGCATTCCAACTCTCCAGAACAAAACACTAGGCTAGCCATAGGCTAGGCTATATAATTCTGAAGCCTAGGCTAGCTTAATTTAGAACATTCTAAAATATCTATTGGCCTATTATCATTCCTTTAGGTGCACAAAATAAATGTGGTACATATACACATTTTCACATAATTTAGCTGGGAGGAAAGTGAATACATTGCTTGATGCCTTTTTTATGCTCTTTCAAAAACAATAATTGTTTCTGGTGGTAATTCCATTTTGAGCCTTTAAAAGAGCTCTAATTAGCCCATTGTAATGAAAAGCCTATTAATTGGCCTATTTTCCTAGAAAAACTGTCAAGTAGAAAACATTGCTTTATATAGGGTAAGACACCCAGTAGTTGGCCACCTGCCTATTCTCGGACAGAATGTAACTAACAGGGAACCTACCTCTAGGCTAATGTGCTTAGAAAGTTTATTAGAAAGTTTTTATACATAGCTGGTTTCCCTGGTCACTTAGATATCCATATGGATATCTAATAGTGACCAGGGAAACCAGCTATGCATAATAACTTTCTAATAAACTTTCTAAGCACATTAGCCTAGAGGTAGGTTCCCTGTTAGTTACATTCTGTCCAAGAATAGGCAGGTGGCAAACTACTGGGTGTCTTACCCTAGCTGATTCAGGGATGATAATTATTATTTTCATAATAATGATGCTATTAATAGGTTAATAGTATGTCTAATAATAAAAAAGTGGTAGGGTATAATAATGATTCACAATATCAAAATATTGTTTTGAAAGTAAGTTTTCAAAAATTACAAAAAAGAAGGCTAGAACCTTTTAAAAATGATGTCACAGCAAAGCAAAAAGTATGCCATTAGATTCACTATAGTTTAAATCTCTAGGAACAAGCACTGGGTTGAGAATTCTTTGTCCAAGGGGCATGGGTCGAATCCCTGGCATGGCTAGTTGTTTGGTTTGGGATGCAGGTCAGTGATGTGACTCTGTAAGCTTAGCCAGAGTTGACCCAGCTCTAAATGGGTACCTGGAGAAATCTGGGGAAGGTAAGCAGGAAGGGTGTGCAAAAGCACTGGATGGCTGCCACCCCCCCCCCCCCCCCATTGCACTTCCTGGCTAAAGGGCCACAAAACAGATATCAGCACTGCTGGTTTTGGACCTTAAGGGTCTAGTGCCATCATACTTACTTACTTACTTTTTAATCTCTAGGAAACTTACAGTCCCCATCTTGAATAACAAGTAAAATTAGATTTTTGCATGGGTAGGCCTAGCACTAATGTATTCTCTTTTTCTTTTTTTGTTGTTTTTTTTCTCTGTTGCTAACAGGGCACTGAAACATGATAGAGTTGTATAAGGCCTATATACATATTGAATTAGTTTTAACTATATCTTTACCTAAACATCATAGTCTTAAAACTATAGACAAGGAAATATATTACCTTTCAGGGCCCCGTTAAGAGCTCAATTTCACCCCACAAAGAATTATTTAATTTGGAAAGAGCATAAAAAAGGCATTCAGTAATGTGTTTACTTTTATACTAGCTAAATTATGTGAAAATGTATGTGTTTAATGTTACCAACCACCCCCCCCCCCCCCATCATGAAAAAAGTGGATAGCAAAGTAGCAATGCTACTTGGCAGTTTTAAAATTTGTTGACAGATTTTGTCTGAAAATACCTTTTTTACATATAAAATACTTTTTGCTCAAAGAAAAGCTGTCAAAACACAAGTAGTGCTGCTAAAGTGTCAGCAGCTTTTGGAATTCTGTCAAATTCTGCTACTGGCAGCTTTGGAACTTTGCTCATACCTAGAATGGTCAAATATATACCTTAGATAGTAAGCCATATTACCTTAAATTGCACTTGCCAGTGATAGTAGGATCCTGTATTTGATGGTCAGTGAAGATTGTGTGCTGACTTATAAGTTGAGTCCCAAAATAATTGTCAGGACTTGTTGCACCATTCCTTGTCAACTGATGATTTGAGTGAATCAAAAATGGCAGAAGAGACTGTTTCCTGGTCAAAAAAGTTCCATAGATTCACCACCCAATTATAAAAGAATTTGCAACATAAGCTTGAGTTGGCACACTTCTCAAAATGTTTGTGATCATATCCTCTTGTCCTTGAAGAGTCTTCTGATTGAAAGACATTTGAGATAGGTTCTTTATTGTTGAGCAGCTTGAATGCCATAACTGTATCCCCTCTGTTTTGGTGATAAGTCAGTGAATGTAAATTTAGTAATAATTTAGTATATATCTGATGAATTTTTTATATATGACTTTTCTTCAAATTGGTTTGACAACAGCAAATTCAGAATATAGAAATTTCCTTGTACATATACAATTCAGGGTATACATTTGACTATTAGAGAGGGGGGAGGTGTATAAATTTTACTAGTGTTTCCTTCTGGAGAGTATGGATGCCAAAAATTTAATAATATATATAATTTGGAGTATATATTTGTCTCTTATAGGGGGAAGGAGGGGGTAAAGTTAAGCAATACAGTTGTAAGAATGTTGTAAGTATTTTACAATGTTTTAAAGTAGCTTCCAGAATTTTAGTGTTTCATTAGACAGATTGAATCACTAAATAATCACTAAGTCTAGCTCAATCTGTTGTACCAGATAGTTTTCTAATTGGTCAGATTTGCTCTATTCTTACATGAGGAAAAGATCCTGATAGTTGCAGTAGCTATGAACCAATCACTATGCTGTATTTTTGAGCAAAGCATTTGAACATTTATTGCTACCAGAAATTAATTGTAAGTGTGATTTATGTCTATGCAGGTTAGTGATACCTCCAGTATCTCTACTTAAAGCAATTTTTATATTTATGGATTTTTTTTCAGAATTTCATTGCCATCCTAAAAGAATATGGGAAACCATTAGCTTCAAATATTACAGTTGCCTCATCAAAAAGAACTACATGGTCTAGATCTTCCACAATGTGGAGGGCAAAAGCAGAGTCAATATCCTTATTTTTGTTTTAAATTTCACATCTCAGAGAAATCTTGTATTCATGCTGTCTTTTCCTCGGGAACCGGCATTTACCCACCCTCCCCCCACCCCACCAGGAAAATACCCCCATGGAATATTCCCCCTCCCCTGTAGGAAATTCCACACTATTTTCCCCTTGTATAATTCCAGATTTTCATTAGAGGGGAAATTGAAATTTCTAGTCTCCTGTTTAAGTTAGGGGGCAATCGTATTGCATTACCTATAGTAAAGACCCATAAGGGTTCAATGTATTAATATTCATTCATTTATTTTTTTCAAGAGACAATTAATGTGGAAGGGTTGGTCAAATAAGCTTTTGAGAGGGCCCAGTCAAACGAAAATCAGAAGTTTCAGTGCCCTTTTCTAAGATTTAGCCTGCTTTTCAACCAATTGCTACCAAATGAGTTGTTACTGACTACAGTGTCCAAAAGAAATTATTATTCTAGTTTAACCACCCTTGTGTTTCAGCAGTTGGTTTTGAAAGAATCTTCAGATAAATAAAGAATTATCTCTAATGGAGAGACAATGGGAGGATGGAGGTAGAAATTGATATATAATCCTCAGGGCTGTAACCAGAACTTTTGTTTGGGGGGGGGGGACTTCAGAACAGGCACAGTCACCTAAATCGAAGTCTGAAGGAGAGGAGCTAGATTTGCAATCAAATCCTGTTGAAGAGAGTCTTAATGACTGTGAAAATAACTGAATGTTCTGCTATTATGATCCAGTGCTTATTTAATCAAAGTCATCCAAGTGTTTCAAACTTCTTTTTTACTTGTATTTGGTACTTTTATAAATAAAGGAAAATAACATGTATATTGAGGAATGTAGCTGAATACAGATATTTAAATATACAAAACTGTCAGGGTAACCTTTCTTAGGTTTAAATGTAGAAAAAAAAATACTTATATGATTTCACTCCCAAATAATGGTAAATTTGATTTTTTTATTTTATTTTTTTTTACAAAATGGATGTCTGAAATCGGGTACAATTGCTGAGGTATTACCCTAGGCACACAATTACCATAGGGATAAACTAGACAGCTAATTAAATTGATGAAACTACATAAAGGGGCATTACCTTTTTTAAACCCAGGAAAATCAGAATAGTTAAAAAAAATCATTAAAAGCTGTAAGTGATGCTTTAAGAAAATGCTCAACTGATCTTGTAGCTATAGGGTAACTAAAACGCCAATTTTACCCTGTATTTCCTAGGGAGTGCCTTATTTTATCAGTTTTACTTACCAAGTTTTTATCTTATGGTAATTTTACAACTCTAATGCAGGTGGGTTTTGGTTGGGGTTTTAGCTGCTCAGATTCACCATATTCTCACTTGCCTTATGAAAGATGCAGTAAAATCCAAAGATCCACTTTACTGCCTAACAGTGGATTGTTAGGCAGTAAAGTGCTACTGGATTGTTAGGCAGTATTTTGGGGGTGTTTGATAATGTTGTTCATTCTAATGCCCCACATTGCCTTGCTTTAACTGTTATTGCTTTATCTATTCCTCTCCACTCCCCTACAGAAAGATCCTCTAGACCAATGTGTTTCCCAACCGATTTTGGCCATGCTCCTCCTGGCTAGTGCTGCCATGATCTTTGATTTTAGCAACTTTAAATGTTAATGTTTTTCTTTTTAAAACTAGCAATGTTCACATTGCCTTGCTTTATCTAGTTTAAATAAATTGCTCCTGGCAGTTTTGTGATATTTATATTCTGTTGCTAATGTTTGGGTAAAATGGTATGGGGAGCTTTCAAACCCTATTCTCGTTTGTAAAAGTCTTTGTCAAGGAGCTGTTTTGTGGCCCAGTATATTCAAATGCGTATTAGCTCAGTACCTATGGTCTTTGCCAGTCTATGTTTTTTGGTGAAGTTGGTTTATCATATATCACATATGCTGATGACTTTCTTCTATTAAACCATAGCTGTGGCAGCTTAATTGAAAATTTCTCCCTATTTAAGTCGCGTATTGGTTCTGTTGGCCTATCAATTAGCTCATCTAAATGTGAGTTTATTTGTTTTAATGGTTGATACCATGTGGCTGCCTTAGATCTTGGTAACGCTTCTCTTGTTCTAATTCTATTAGTTGACTGGGAATTTTGCCAAATAAAGATAGATTTAATCCAAAGGGACAATGTAGTTTGTCCCACAGTTTTAGATCTCCTGTTATTGTCTTCCTTTCCATTTGTTCTGTAGGAAACATTGTTGTACCCTACAAGTGGCATACTTGAGATATTGTAAATTTGTGCTTCTTTTACTGCAATGGTATTGTAATAGTAAATTGATGTTGAATTGATTGATGTTGATGGTTTGGTCTTGTTGATATACCATCTCAAATAAATGATCTTTATAATGTTTTATGTGTGAGAACCTTTAATTTTGTTTCTGTTTATGACCCTATTTTGCAGTTTTTCCTTCATGAAACTGGTTAATTAATTTTCTTTAATTTCTTTAATTAATTTTCATTTTGCAGTTTTTCCTTCATGAAACTGGTTAATTAATTTTCTTGCTTATAGTATTTAATGTTATTTTTGTGTTTTTTTTTTTTTATTTTCTCTTCAACTGTTTGTACTCCCTATTGTTGTTTTTGCTTTTTGTGGGTAGTAAATTTATTTATTATATTATTCATAACTGATTGACATTAATAACAGAACAACATTCTGGATTTCTGTAATCAACATGCCATGTAGTTTTTAAAATACCTTTGAAGATACATTTTTGAAAATATTTCTTTAGGCCTGCATAACTTATGTAATAAACTATTTTATTTCAGAGCCAAATGATCCTAGAAAAGTAATTGTGAAGAAACTGAAGCTGGTTACTGACGATGGCCCAACAATGGAGCTTGATTTGACTGGTGACTTATCTAATTTAAAATCAAAAGTATGTTGTTGTTTTCCTCAAATTGAAATATGTAGTTCACATTTAATTAAATCAAGATTTAATACAGCAAGCAAAAATTACTACTGACTTGGAAATTACTCCTGCCAAGACAATTGTTTGTAACCAATGATATCAACTGGAGGAGGGGGTCTGTCCCCTCTCCTCCAATTTGGAAAAATATCTTATTTATTTTAATTGAAAAAATGAAAACAACGCCAATTTCGTCCCTCGTCCCTAACTTTTTGCGAAAAGATGCTTGTGATGGATTCAGAATCATTGTTTTGAGAGTGTGCCAAAAAACTTCGGCTCTCTCCTTGTTGTTTTCACCCCTCAACCCCTGTAGTCAGTGATACTTATGATTTTCTGGGGGGTGGCAAGTGCCCCTAGAACCCCCCCTGGACCTGTCACTATTTGTAGCTGCTTTAATGTTCTATAAGTTTCCATGTGAAAGTGTTGTCTCAGATGCTAACATATATCCAAGGCATAATATCCATTCCTTGCAGAGTAAGTATTTTGCAATATTCTTAATTCTGTGTACCATTAATTCAGCTATATTTAGTTCGCTTCTGATGTATCAAAAATAGGATAAAAAGGGCTATTTTACTTAAATTAAGCCTCAGACATACTTGGGGTAAAAAAAATAGGACTCAATACCTAAATAACTGATTCATTTAT
The DNA here is from genome assembly GCF_049724085.1 of Artemia sp. Qi Xiang Cuo. Classification (NCBI taxonomy): domain Eukaryota; kingdom Metazoa; phylum Arthropoda; class Branchiopoda; order Anostraca; family Artemiidae; genus Artemia; species Artemia sp. Qi Xiang Cuo. Next base: position 70,959,270 of record NC_142796.1, on the reverse strand, counting down.
CAACTTAGTGATTTAATTGCAAAAGAAAAAGAGACTAGTTTAAATATGTTTGTACTTATATTTAAGGAAATTGATTTCAATTCAATATGCCTGCTGAACCTTTTTGAAATTTGTAAGGCAGTAAAAAAACCTTTAATGTAGCTAAAAAATATCAGGAAACTGATAGCAAGATTTTATATAGTACCAGGTCTTTCATGGCTGCACTAACTTTTATTTAGACATTTTGTATGCCAACAACTTGAACATTTTACTTCTGGGACATAGGAATAAGTTTCATTTCATATTCCAGAGCTCAGCTCAGTCTGATCTCAGTTTCTAAAAAAGCTTAATTCCAAAGCTTAAAAAAATGCCGAGCACTAGATGGCAATGGCAAGTTTTCGCCAATTGATTTTTATTTTTTCCATCAGTTTCCAATCTTACAATTTGTCCATACTTTGTGCTCCAGAGCTTAAAATAGAAATTAAAACAGTCTGACTATGGAATTATGAATTAAAAAAAAATTGTTAAGTACTTGCGGTGGTTCTAGGCGTTTAACCCACGGAACCCACGTTTAACCCATTCTGCATATTAGATAGATAGATAGAGAAGTTTATTTTAAAGCCAAATATACGGCCATGAACATAGTAAAATAACATAAACTTTGATCAGCAATCATCATAAAACACTTAAATGAAACACTATATTAACCTAATAATAATTTTCTAAAGGAATTATTTTCTGACTTCAAACTGTCCAAATGCTTTACCCCTCCCCCCTTATGTGCAATTATATAGCCCAAATTATATATACCCCATCTATTCTGTCACTTGTCTTGTCTCATGCTAAGATGAAAGAAATTAACGAAGAAACCGGTTTGTTCTCGAGTTTTACACAGCGTTAACTTGAGTGAGTGGCGCATAATACACAAGTACCAAAGTTCCTTCCCCCTACGGAAATAAAAAAAATAAAACTCAAATAAAATTCTCAAATTTGGAACGCCTTATTTTCCACTTATTTCCCCTCCTCAGAAATCCTTGCAAGAATTGATTGAGGCTGACAAAGAAGATGCTAGTCTTGCCAAGTACAAAAAGTCTTTGCTGGGAAGTGCCATATCAGGTGGTCTTGTTGTAGGTAGGCTGTTTACTATAGCTTTGCTAGTGAATTTTTGTTAAATATGCTAGTTCATTGCGTGAATAGGCTTACCTAGTGGTCAAACCACTAAAATTCTGGAGGTTAGGCTACTTTAAAGGATTCTAAAATAGCTTAGGCTACTTGCTTATATAATTTGGAAAAGTAAATCACTTACTTTACCACCCCCACCCTAATGGACAAACATAGCCCAATTAATATACAGGGGAAGTTCTATTAAGTGAATTTTCAATAATGTTAGCCTATTCTCTTCTTCCTGTCACTTGTTTAGTGTTAAATTAATATGAAGTTAAGAATTATGCTAGACCTATTGAAAACTGAGTATTAGTGCTGCATTCCAACTCTCCAGAACAAAACACTAGCCATAGCCTATATAATTCTGAAGCCTAGGCTAGCTTAATTTAGAACATTCTAAAATATCTATTGGCCTATTATCATTCCTTCAGGTGCACAAAATAAATGTGGTACATATACACATTTTCACATAATTTAGCTGGGAGGAAAGTGAATACATTGCTTGATGCCTTTTTTATGCTCTTTCAAAAACAATAATTGTTTCTAGTGGTAATTCCATTATGAATTAAAAAATCTATTCTGTTCTGTCACTATTCTGTCACTTGTCTTTGTCTTGTCTCATGCTAAGATGAAAGAAATTAACGAAGAAACCGGTTTGTTCTCGAGTTTTACACAGCGTAAACTTGAGTGAGTGGCGCGTAATACAAAGGTAGGCCTACGAAAAGTCAGCTCTCCTACGGAAATAAAAAAAAAAAAACTCAAATAAAATTCTCAAATTTGGAAAGCCTTATTTTCCACGGGGGTATTTTTTTTTTTGGGGGGGGGGGGTAAACGCCGGCCACCATTTGAGGTAAAAGGACATAGTTCTGTTAAATGATTTCTGTAGAATGGTTTTCATTTTAGTGTGTTTTGGATCTTGACTTCAATGAAATTTTATATTTTCTGGAGGCAATTGTCATTTTAATAACTGATAATAATTTTAAGTTTTGATCTTTTATTTGCTATTTGAAAAATATGTAGCTGTCTTTCACCTTTTCTAGTTTAGATGCTAGTTTGGCCCTTTTTCTATACACAGACGAAGAAGTGAAAATAAAACTATTCAGTTTTCGAGCTTTTAGAAAATTAAATAATAGATAGATTATGTTCGCACACAGGTCAGACCCTTGGCAGGGGGGGGGTGTTCAGTGGGAGGTGAAAGACACAAAGAAATTGCATTTTTAAGTTTTCATTGCAGAGGTCCTTTGCCCCCCTCCCCCTTACGGGGGTCTTTTTCCCTGTGTATAGGTTTACAGTGTCATGTAAATATACTAAGTTTGGACTTGTAAACAAAAATATTGCAGAAAGAAGAAAACGAGATTGCATTAAAAAACTTTAAAGGAAGGAGAAATGAAACAAAAGATGAAAAATAAAATCAGAAGGGCGTCTGTAAACAAGGATAGTGTAGAAACAAAGAAGTCTGCTGAAATATTTGAAAAAAATATATTTTTAATAAGTGTCAAAGTACACTTCGTTTTTTGACAAAAATTGCTAAAAAGTGCAAACTTAACTTTTTTTAAAAATGGCATAGTTATATCCATCTTTGTTATGATAACACATTTATTATAACCATAGTTGCACAGAGCCAAACTACAAAATAAAAATAAGAAAAAATGTCTTCAAACATTAGTACTGAATCTTGACTGATTTGATGTATATGTCAAGACTTTTTGGGGTATCTTTAGCTGTATATAATTGGGAATTTCCTCTTCTCACCGCATATTATTGGGGATTTAATTTTTCATTTTTCCTTTTAGAATTTCGTTGTTAAAGAAGGGATATCGTATAGAATTCAAATTGATTTTCTTGTTCAGCGAGAAATTGTACATGGATTGAAGTATTTGCAAAAAACTTATAAAAGCATTGCTGGAATCCAAAAGCAAGGTATGTTCTTTTTTTTCTTTTCTTCATTATTTCTTCGATATATGGCTATCATTATCAGTTGAAGTGTGCTGTATTGAAAGGAACTCATCCAAGTGGTGATATAATTGGCTTCTCTGTTATATCATTCTACTCTGTTGGCTACGGTAATTTTAACTCCACAGAAAACATCTACGCTCTATGTCAATATTTTCTCTCTATCTTTTTTATCATTATTTTGAAAAGATTCAAATATACGTGGTATATTGCATTTAGATTATCTTTGTAAATTTAATTTCTGTGTTTTGGTGAAAAACATTTTGTGAAACAATATCTGTATTTTGATATAGGGTGTCCTACAACTTACTGTATTGTCCTCTTTTTTCAGAATTTTCGTTTTTTTTTAATAATCAATGGGTCTCGGGGAGATCATTAAAAACACACAACACAATTTTTAAGTGTTCCCTTTATGAGGCACAGGTGACACTTCGAAGTCTTAAGGGGCAAAAATGATCCATATTTGGATTGCGCGTGAAAAATGAAGCATATTTAATCTCTTTTTTTCTTTTTTTGAACAATTATCTCATTCATAGGCAGTCATGAAGCAAATATATTTTTTCCTCTTACAAATAGGTGCATGATGTCACAACAAAATACACCCTGTCTAAGGGAAGGGGTACGGGGCACTATATATTTTGAAATATTAGTTTGGTTTTGGTACCTTTGATGACAATAAATACATTGTATATTTGTATATATGCAGAGCATGCGTGTGCTCTGGGTAAAGTGGCATGTATCTATCCTCTTACACTCTCTCCCGGTTTGTGTTCGAAATGGTTTTTTGTTGATGGAGATTTTGTAATTTAATGTAAATCCAAACGTATTCACCAAATATCTGTGAGTTAAAAGATATGCAAAATATCTATATGAATTAATTTGGGGTGAGTAAGACCCTACTTGGAACCTTCAATCGTACACATAAAAAACAGTAGCCTTCTTGTGTTTTTCAAAACACAACAAAAGTTGTCTACTTAGGTAGCCAAGTGCTAATCATTAACAAACCATTTAGGACAAAGTACGACTGGGAGAAGAGCTGAAAGGACAGATAGGACCCTCCAATCATGTATGCGAAGAATAAAAGTTTTCTTGTGTTTTTTGAAGTTACCCAACTCCCCCTCCGCCTCACAAAATTTCAAACCCAACCAAAGCAAACTCCATTATGTGTTTCTGAGAGGGTCTACTGAAAAGTCTTATAAGGCATATCAAAAAACAATGTGCTGGAAAAAGACTATTTTTAATTTTTTAACGACTATTTCCTTTTTAATATTATTTCTTGTGGAGGAGTGATAAAAACACGAGAGTTTTATAGGGTGTGACATAACCCTTCAAAGGGTACGGTGGGAGGAAGGTACCTTAGGGATTCAATTATCAACAACCCCCGAATGTAAAATAACTGGAATTTACTTTCAAAAGCAAGTTTTTGCTCCATATAAAGATTCCTGGAAAATGTTTTTACATAAAACGCTAAACATACAAAACTTAGAAATTGGACAATGCCAGGATTTGCAAGTCAAACATTTGAATAGTGTGCGCTAAAAAAAGAAGAAAAGGTTGTAGAAAATTACGAGTATGAAAAATTATAATCAGTTCCTTAACATTTAGGCGATGGACACCCCCCTCCAAAGGGTAACTCCAAAGGCACATTTTAAATTCTCCTTCCGTATAAATTATTGTTTTTTAAAGGTGTTTGAAGTTCATATTTAGCTGACTTGCCCCAATACTCAAGCCAGCACATGGGGGTTGGAAGGATTCCCCTGGGACTAGTCAGAAGGATGAGTGGGAATTCGAATCAGTCGACCTTAAAAAAAGAAAAATATATGGACTGTTTCACGTTATTCCTCCCCCCCTTCCATTTTTTGCATTCATTAGTAAAACCAATATGCTTCTTGTCATTGCATGGCTGTGAAAATGTCATTAAACCCTCTCGATGGGTATTACCCTGTCTATCCTGGAAAGAAGTTATATGAACTTGTAACTTCATACTGATTGACAGGAAGAAATAAGAGGACTAGATATAAATAGCATAAACTCAAAAACCCCTAACATAAACTGAAGGAGGAGATAAATTCCAGTTTCTAATGTCACTTTTGATTTTTTTTTTTTATTTTTTTTTATTCATTCTGTAATTCTCACTTCCTAATTTGTTATAGGACTGTAATCAAAAAATAAGGAGTCATTCTTTGACGAAGTAACAGTCACCTATAGTACTGAAAAAGAACTCGACCTTGGTTTGCTCGGTTTCCTCGGCTCCCAGAGCTCGGTTTGCAACCCCACCTCCCAGACCCCAGTTTGCAACCCCCGACCAGCTGAAACTTACTTTCTCCAAAAATCTGGTCAAAACTAAAATAAGCCTGTATAATTCAGGAGTTCACAGAAACGGGTCACTTTTCTTTAGTATCTTTACCTTTATGGTACTATATTCCTCATCTTTCAATTTTCATTGTCACTTTCACTTGATTTAGTGAAATTGGCTCCTACTGTACCCCTCCCCCCAATTCTGCTGAAATTATGCCATTGATTGAACGAAATATTAAGCTCAAATAACTCCTAAGAACCAATAACAAAAACGTTTCTCCAGGAGGAATGTGAACGGCAATGCAAATGACAGGATTTGGTGTTTTTCTATGGACCCTTTTTCTAATTCAAGAACAAACAGTCATTGACGTGGTTTTTAGCCAAAACAAAGGTGTTTCGTAGATACAACGGAAGTAAAACTTGAGGTACTTACGTAGGTAACGAATACGAAACTTGTTTGTATTTCTTTAAGCCAATGACATACTGGAGAAATGTAGTAAACACTTGACTGGTCAACTGCTGAAAACAAACAAGCCAAAATATGTTTGTTAAATTGAAACTTAAAGGCTAACTCAAATGTAGACTGGAGATTACTTGGTCAACCACGAGAAGCTTTGAACTTCTCAAATTACTTCCGTAGGTGATACCGAGACTCTTTGAGTTCCGATTGAGGACACACTTTATCTCCTTCAATCTTTACGAATAAGGACTGTGGGTAGGGTGAAGTGCTAAGTGACGAAGATGGTTCAGAACAAGAAATTCTGTTTTGGCTGAATTGACAGCTAGACCGATATTTGAATAACTTTTGAGTAGAAAATAAATATTGCCCTGTACGTCAATGGACTAATGTTTATGCTTTGAACAGTATCATGCTTGAAACTGAACCTCGCCACTGGCCACCATACAGTTTAAGGTTTATATTCACTGTAAATTTTTGTACTGTATTTTCCTGCTCTCTTATGGTCCTTATATATTTGCGAAAAAAGGCACTTTTGATATCATTCCATAGCTGACATTCAACTGTACCATCGTCCGAGCTACTTTTTTGAAATTTGATGTACAATGTTTTTTTTAGATTGAAAGTACGTTAAATATTGGTTGGAAATCACTGAAAAAAGGGCAAATTTCCTGGTTGTTAACCAGATTTAGAATTTTCCCCTGGAAAAAGTCTAAGTATTATCATAAATCTGGCTTGGTAGATGGATAGATCTGAGACTAATGAATCCAAAGATAGAATATTTTGTGTCAAGTTAGAGCTGCCGGATTGTCGTAAAATTGCTTGTTTCATCGCGATTTAATCGCTGATAAAATATAAAATGTCAGAGATCTAACAGAAACAGAGCATACAAATGCAGTAGCATAAGTGTTAATACCTTTATCCAGAAAAGAAAACAAGTTGCTTTTGAATGAATCACCGAATAAATGTGGCGGATATGTCCACGCCCTACAACAACAGAGACCGTCCGTGTTGCTGGGCTTTAGCTTAATGCGTGTTAGAATATGATGCACAAACTTGACGGCGGCGGAAACCAAATTGGTTTTTAAAGAATTTGACACTTTTTACAACTCATGCAGTAAAAATATTTCAAAAGCTTTTCAAACGCCCTATTCATAATGGTATTTTACTAATAACGAGCTTTAGCTAGCGCTAAGTTAAGCTAATCAGAATTCTTCATAAAATTTTTCAGTCTGTCAGAAAATCTTATGAAGAATCTGATTGGCTCAGATTAGCGCTAGCTGAATCTTGGTATTAGTATAGTCTCATTGCGAAGGATCTTGAGTATACTGTGACTGGTCTGTAACTAGAACAGAAGATGCTATGCTTCTCTTTTTTTTCAAAACGTTCAAAACTACTCAGTCAAAATCATTTGGAGATTATACTCGAATCAAGTAAAGTCTGGAAGATCAAGATAAGACGATCAACTAACAAACCTAACTAACCAATCTGCATGTCAGGGGCTCTTCCCCTTTTTAACTTCGATATATCCCATGGAATATCCGCTTTTGGTAAATACGAAATAGTTAGGTTGTTTTCGGTAGAATTTCTAAACAGTTCACAGGTTCAAGGCTAATTCCAGAGGTGAGCTTAAGGCACTTAACTTAAAACACATCACTATTACGCTTAGCCCGTTGCTCTTCTGGAATATTAATGGAAGTGTTCAAAGGTGGTTTTGAGGATTTCCACACGGAATTAGAGCTAGCTTTAGCTTCCTTAGACGTAAGATTTACTCCTTCGGATTTAAGGGTATTAAAAGATGTATTATAGACTTTTTTTTTATATATTTGAACTACTGGAATATGGCAACATAGCGTGTCATATAATCTTCCGAAGCGGAGCATATAGTTTTACAAATAATCCATTGTGAGTGGTAGAATTGGATCATAGTGTTATCCAAAACCAAGTGTTGGCTTTAGTGGAATCTCACAAAGAGTAAAATTTCAAGAAAGTAAAAATTTTTTCTAGATAAATATTTCGGCTCTATATCTAAGAGAGAATAAGATTTAGAATAAAATGTGCGACCATTAAAGCTAAAAAAATACAGTCCTAGCATCACCATTTATTTTATATTTACCTATGCTTTGCTCATGACGGCTCTTGGATCTAGAGCCGAAATTTTCATTTAGTAAAAAATTTCTTGTCATAAAATAATTCCTTGTCGTTTTACCTTTTGTTATTTGTATTATGGTTCATGTATTGTTATTTGGTCTTAGCCGTTATTCACACAAAAAAAGGACACTCTTTGAAATAGGGACCCTAAGTTCTGCAACGGGACTAAGAAAATAGTTTTTTTTTGTTTTACATCAAAAGAATTGGTAACATGGTCGCTTTTCTCTTATGACAGCGAACATTTTGTTTTTGGTGGCTGGTTTCTGAGTGTCGACACACTGAGTGAGGTTACAATTTCAAAGTTTATGCTATAAAAAACAAATTTTTTATTTAAACTTGTTATTTTCTGAAAACTTCTCACTTCCAACTTGCAGTTACATTTTATGGAATTTATTTTTATCTATATGCGAACAAGATAAAAATAATTATTGGTCACCGTGCTCTGTGGTAATGACAATATTTTAAAAATTGTTGTTGCACCCCTCCCCCAAAAAAAACCTGTATACGTATGAGAATTGTCAGTAAAAAAAAGGGGTTATAGGCGTTTACTCCCCGGAAAATCCCCCCGCCCCCGTGGGAATTAAGGCTTTCCAAATTTTAGAATTTTATTTGAGTTTTTTTTTCCGTAGGGGGGAACGAATTTTGATACTAAAATTCGAGAACACACCCGTTTTTTCGTTACTTTAGAAATAAATTTGGGCTTTAGATTTGCATATTAGGGGAAGGGGGGTAAAGTACAGCGGGTCTGCATGCAATGTGTTTGGGGGTAAACGCCGGCCACCAAAGAAAAGGTACGATAGTTTTAATTTTAAAACGTAACTCCAGAAAAAACTGAGCTGCTTCTTTATTTGTCATCGCAACCAACTTTTACGTAACCGTGGGTACACCCTTAGAGTAGTATATTAAATTCCCGTGTGTTTAAAGCAATTTAGTTTATAAGAGAGAGATAATACTAACTTTTGTGACTTTCGGCATATTGAATCTTTCGAATTATTGAGTTTGCTATGCCGACTAGGAAAGAACAGATATATTAAGAAACGTGAGGAAAAAGAATATGATTATGGAGGAAATTTGATTCAAGGAACTAACAATATAGTTAGAAGTTGGAACACCCTGTTAGTAAACTGTTTTATACATTGTTTTATTTTAGTGGACAAAATGACTCATATGGTAGGCAGCTATCCACCAAAAGAGGTACCCTATTCATTCTTAACCCCAGCAGAAGACGCGCCATCAGGAATGCTTGCCCGAGGCAATTACAATATTACATCCCTTTTTACAGACGACGACGGAAAGGAACACCTTAAGTGGGATTGGTCCTTTGAAATTAAAAAGGACTGGTCATAATTTTGCCATGGGCTATAGTTTATGTGTTTGGGATTTATATTTTCTTCTTTTGAATTTCTGTTTCAATTTTTGTCTTCCTTGTAAATGCTGCCAAATAGTTGCGATTCAGATTTAAACTAAATTCTCAGAATACCAAGAAGTATCCAGGGAAAGTATTTGTTACGAATAGCAAATAATTGAATGTATAAAGAGAAAGGTAAATTAGCTACAGGGCTGTCAAATCGACACTTTCCGTGCCTTTTTTCATAGGATAAAATTTATTTCTTTTTAGAATCGATGCAATAACACAGCGTTTTATAACCGCACAATAATACGATTTTTTAAGTAGACTGGCTCTATGCATTGTTTCCCAAAAATACAAAAATATAAATACACGTTTTTCAATTTTTGTATTATTATTACTGTTATAAACAGTACCAATAATTATATCAACTATTACTATCATTTTTATCGTGGTATTAAAACTTTGTTTTGTTGAAAATATATTTCGGGATGTTAGCAACTGATATACAAATTAGAACCGGGCTTTTGGATCGAGGAAAAGGGGTTTTACCTTCAGGATTTTGAAATCCCTCTATGGAAGAAATAACGTATACTACGTTAAATTAATCTTGGTTATCCATTGCACTAAGTTTTTCTCATATCTCAGCCCCGTCTATCCCCTGTTGAAAAGAACATACCCGCATTATCATCCCTTTTTTTACTAAAATTTATTTTGAAGAATTATATACACACCCTAAAAATTTAATGACAGTGATATTCAAAAAATGGAACCAATCTTTGATGCACAAACACAGAGTAGCCAAAAACTATCAAAATACACCTAAATATTCCAAAAACTAGACCTGCTCAGTATCAGTTTCACATTCTAATTTCTAAAAAAGTTACGAAGCCTATTCTTTTGTGTTCACAACACCTGTGATTATTAGCATAATGTGGTGGGCCAATTCCTCACTTCCAAGAATGGGTTCAGGCATCTCTAAGCTTTTCTAATATTATCATTAATGAATTATGTCGTCCCAGACTAGGTTACTATTATTATTCCATGCAGTTGCTGCGTAAGATGTCCCAGGTGGTAGCATAACGACCGAACGCCCCAACTATCCCTCACCCAAAAACTCGTTAATGCTCATCATAGTGGAGACCCAATAAATTTTCCTGCCATTAATTAAAATAAAAATATGAAAAAATTAAAATAAAATAAAAATCTGCCATTGATTTTTTTTTTTCTTTTGAGTCGAAAAACTGATAAACCATAGTCATTCTTCAGTTTTTGTAACTGGGACTCTAGTAGTGTATAACACTGTTTGGTAAATTGTTTTTTTAAGTGTTCATACCTGTGTCTTTGGTGAAGTATTTTGAAGTGTCTTTAGGGAACTACTTTTACATGTGTAGTCCGTTCTTTAAGAGAGCTTTAAAATTGCCGGGGACTGAGGGATTTCCTTTGATTGAAGTGGCTTTGAGGGCAAAACTATCACAGTTTCTTTGCGGCTTTCCAATTCAGCCTTAAAACGCGGTCCTTGGGCAATTTCCACAGGAAGATCTTGTGGTATTTGAAGATCCAAGGCAAAAAAAAATTGTTTGTCAAATAACTCAGCCTTATATCATTGTATTCTATACACCTGAAAGAAGATTAAGTTGCGCAATTGCCCGGAGAAATTCTTGAGTTAGGTTGCTTGCTTTGTCCTTGGTACTTCAAGGGCTCCCTACCTCTGTTGCAGATTATTACTATCTTCTTTATTTGTGCCGTAGGGGGTTGATATTTTGTTACATAAGCTCAGAAATTGAAGTACTTAATTTTCAAAAATATAGCTTTTAGTGATATTCTATATGGTATTCAACAAGATATCTAATACACGGGATTGTCTGATCAGTCCACCGTCTTCTGACCAGTCCACTGGATTGTCTGATCAGTCCACCGTCTTCTGATCACTCCACTATCTTCTGGTCAGTCCACCGGATTGTCTGATCAGTCCACTGTCCATATCTGATTAAAGATGTTAGAAACTTGAGTATTATGTCTTTCTTTGCTTTGATAAAATAAAAAATGAAGGCTTAAATTGAATAAACTTATCTTCATCGTCTCTACGTCATTCCGACTGATTAATTATATTTTTCTTTGTAATTTCCTTTTTAAGATAACTATTCCAGTGAGGTGGAGCTGTTCCGTTACTGTTATATCGATTTGAAGTACCTCCTCCCACGGAAAAATTAAATTTATGTGCCTCAAAATTTGACAATTTTTCCCCTTGTCAGCCCCTGGAAATGCTTTCCCTCTTCCAATGCCTATTTTCCTGCAAGACTCAGGCCTGTTTAGAACTACATACAGATTTGTTATTCTATATTCTGCACTATTCTGTGGTATTGTATTAATTTTTTGGCCAATTAAACTGCTAAGATATTAATTTTCTTGACAGAAAAGTTTTTTTTATCCCCCTGTAATCAAAAAGGTATAGTTATTGATCAATTACACAGAGGACGAAAGCCGAGCGTATATTTCTCTCTGGGAGATTGATGAAAATATTCCCAAAGTGTTATCATATTGTTAAAAGGAATAATCACCAAACTTTATATCAAACTGATATTAATAATGTTATCTAAGTAGTTTCATATTAAAAAGGATCATTGTGGCTCTTACATTATATTTCTCCTCGGATCAAAAAAGTATGTAGTTTGATCAGTTATCTTCGAAGTGCTCTGGGAAGGATTAATTCTCAAATTGATAATAGTAATTTTATCCAAGTAGTTCGTATTAAAGAGGATCTTTGTGGTTCTTGCATTCACGTTGAGTACTCAGCTTTGAGCGTAGACAGTGAAAATCAAAATTAGAAAGAGCCTATAAATAAGCCTATGTCAGCTCTTTTTTAGCCGAAAAGAAGATCTAATATTACAGTATTATAGCAGTAAATGCACGGACAGTCTTATATCAGGCTGAGTCATATTTACGAAATTGGTCTTCAAATTTTCTTTATTGTTATATTGTTTCATATTGCTAAATATCTAGTGCTGATTTAGTATTTGTTTGTATGCTTTTTCTCTAATTTTGTAATTTCTTAAGATGTCCCAGAGTGAAAATCTTCTTGTATTAGATATTTTCCTGCTTATGTTTTTGTATTTCTTTTGTCAGCGAGTCTAAGTCATCTTTTTACAAATCATGTTCTGAATAAAGTCAGTATTTCATTTTTTGCCGATTTTTATTTTTAGTGATTCTCGAGTGTTAGTTTCTTTTTTTAAGGGACACTTTCTTGTCGGAAGACAGGCATTAAATAAATCGCGCAGTCTTTTGCAAGGACCGCTCAAAAGAAAGTTTGCCCCATTCTTCTAACCAAAAATTTAAACCTCTCCCCCTAAAAATGCCTCAAAGTCTCGGTTTGATACCCCCTCCCCCCTGCCACGAGACATAACAGGATACACTTACCCAAGTACGTTATAAAATTTGTCACCTCTTCATGAAGCCTACTGACTGTAGTATGCGATTTCTTATATCAATGAAACTTGTTCCCTTGCCTTTTGGCTTCACTCATAAAAAAATGAAAAAAGAATACTCTCTTGTGAACCTTCAAAAACCAATTGATTCTGATTGTATGAGTATTCCAGGTTAATTACTGCCCTCTGTGTAGCATCACATGACTTCTTTTAAGTTTAGCGATTGGCTGAGTGTTACACACAAGATTGGATATTTTGAATATCCTATAGTTTTTCAAAATATTTACAAACATTATGAAATCTAAGTATAATACAAGGAACAAACTAAAGTGCAGATGCCAGAAACAGGGGTTTCTATGCTGCAGAATATTGACTGAAATTGCCACTTCCTGTGATAGCAAGGAACTTTTGCTCTTTAACACAACACCATTTATGGAAGGAGAAGAATGGAAGGACATCATAGGATAATGCTGCTTGTAAAAAAAGACGTAGATTATTATTTTTTTAGGTGGCTTAATTTCCGAAAATAATAAACAATCTTTGATTTATGTAGAATATACTCGCTAATCAAGTTGTAAAGATATTGCAATGATACACTTTTTCGTCAATTCACCAAAGTCTAGGAGAGCAAAACGTATTTTTCAAATTTATATGGGGGGGGGGGAAGACTTTACAACGAAAATAATAAAAAATGACATCTTTCAATGAAAACACCCCAAAAATAAATTTTTCAAAATTTTGGGGTGTGAGGGAGTAATTGTTTTTCATTCTTTAAAGAAAATACAGGAAATGTTTTAAGTGAAAATACCCCCAAAAGGGCGCTTTTCAAAAATTAGGGAGGTGGCAAATGCCTTCCCCCCTAATTGACACACTACTTTAACTTAATTATTCCTTTTTCATAAAACATGCTGCTAAGGTAACATCTTTTCTAGGCCTTGTGATATCTTTGTTCACATTGATAAGGTCTTAAGCTTAACATGCAATGTAAACTTGCAATTTAGCACAACTGCACAAAAAAATAAGAAGAATTGTAAAATTCTGGAAGTAACGGCCTGAAGTACTCCCACCCCCTGTTTACGTATCTGCTAATCAGATTAAGACAAAAGTGATGCAAAGAAAATAATACCATACATAGTTGTAAACAGGGATTAGAGATATTTCTCCACCTTAGAATTTCCGTTTGTCCCCAGACAAATGGGAAATTGGCACATACAAAGAAAGATTTCTGCACTCCCATTCTGGGCAAAATCCCTCTTTTCCTTCCATATGCACAAGGTTTTTGTATAACTTGTGTCCAGAGTTTTACTTTCCGCAAAGTAGATCCAACACTGAAATTCAAAACAGTGAAATTCTAAGTAGAAACTTGAGAAATTCAAAAATTGTGGCAAAAAAAAGTTCGGTCTTTTCTGATTTCATTCCGTTATTCATTAACTGAAAATCTCGTCCATGTCTTAAATTCATTTCGTCTCATTGTGGTAGTACTCTTGATTTTAATTTGGCGTAGGAGCTGGTATGCCTCTTGTCTATGACTGTAATTCAGTGGCGGATCCAGGGCGCGTCCCCCCTCCCCCGCTAGCGCAGTCTAAAGTAGTGTAATTGACTTAATTAACTCAAGTTTGCGTAAAATAAACTTACTCCTATCGCAAGTTTATCGGAGCAACCTATTTTGCGCCCCCCCCCTAATTTTTTTATCGGATCAACCTATTTTGCCCCCCCCCCCCGCACTAAAAAATTCTGGATCCGCCCCTGCTGTAATTTCACATGTGTGTCGAATCCCCTATGTTGAAAGGTTTAAAAAGTACGTGCCTTGGATAAAAGCTTACTTAATTTTAGAAATATAAAAAGGGATTTCAGTTTTAACTATGGACGAACAGTCGATGCATTATGAAGTCGATGTAGGGTCTATCACCATGTCGAAACTGAGTAATATCTCCACTTTAACGTGTTCTAAATTCTATACCTAAAAAATAACAATTGCCTCTTCTTCTGAGATAGAAATAAGACTAATTTGAATTCAGCATGTTGTAGAGTAGATTTTCCTCAACGATCTTGCTTACCTCAACTCAAAAATAAATTTAAATTCCAACCTCTTCTATTTGTCAAGAGCCTAGATTGGAAAGTGACTTCAGCTCTTTCCATTCAGTTTTGAGCGATATCAGGCTCCGTTTCGAAATTTTCACAACTTCCTTTTCTAGAAAATTACTGTTTATCAGAAGTTTATTGTTGGAGTCAGAAGTTTCACTAGCCAAAATGTTTAGGGGAGGAGGGGCTCAATGGATTTTACCGACTGATTGAGATGACATTGCAATTAACAGCACTTCATTTTTTTTTACCAACTGAGACCGTTCTTCTTATGCTTATTTCATGTCATTTATATCCATCAGCCCATTTACCTAATAAAAAAGAAATCAGTAAAATGATTTTTTGTTATTCTATATTGAAAATTTCGAAAAAAATCGCTTAGATTTTGAAAAGTACATTTCCTCCTTTCCCTAAGTTTTCCTGAATTGATGTCGCTGTCTTGCAAAGTGCAAGATCAAGATTTTGGAAATTTTATCCATTTCCTCCCCTTCCCTACTTGGGGCAATTTCTTTGTTCGTCTACTTTTTGGAACTGAGGAATGAAACAAATACAATTTTTCTAAACCATAACGTGGGTGGTGTGTAGTAAGATTTTTTTTTTACACAACACGACTTGGATAAACAATTTCGGAAGGTTTATCCATTGCCCCCCCCCCCCTCTCTACTTGGGGTAATTTCTTTGTTCGTCTGCTTTTTGGAACTTAGAAACGAAACACCAATATATTTTTTCTAAACCATAACGTCTAGGACCTAACTAATAAGATTCATTAGTTGAGGGTAAACTTTTTGGAAAATTCCATGAATCATCCAAATTTTATGAATAATGATGAGAAAATCGTTTGGCTAAGGTGTGCTTTACATTAAAGCCTAAGGAGACCTTTAAGCGATTCAGAGGTTATGGTTACGGTTATTCATCGCTGCATGCATTTCCAGAATATACGTTTATAAAATTTTGGTTTGGTAGCCGAATTTTCAAAAATTTGGCACCATTTAGCTAAAAGCGAAAAAGTATATATCATTGAGTAGGTTCCAGAACTTAACATGGAATTATTTTTTCTGTTTCATGTTCCAAGGAAAAAGATAAAATCAAAAAATAAGCAATTTATATTGCTCCAAATGCAGAATGGACTAAATGGTTACTCCAACTATATACGATAAGCATTTTAGGGGCTAAATTTGTTGTTATCAGCTTTTTTAGTCTGGAAGTAATTACAAATAATAATTAACAACAATAATCAATAGACAATAGTCGTAATTATAATTAATGAAATTGAGTTGTGGAACGCATCCAATGCTTTGGCCAGGCGAATTTTGAGAGAAATTTTTTTGTCAATTTCAAATTTTTTTTGCGCAAAATATAGATTGTTACCTGGTATGACAACAGATATACTAGGGTAATTTCTGTTTAAAAACAAAGAGGATTTAAATTATTGATGTTGCCGTATGTAAAGTTCTTATGCTAGGAAAGGAAATTTTTCTACGTCTTTTTTTTAATGCTAATTAACGTGGTTATTTTATAATTGACGTGAACCCGTGCTTGCATCAGTATGTAGGTCAGGAAAGCTCAGTATGCTACACATGTATATTTGAACTGATACGTTGAAAAATGAATCTATAAAAAAAAATCCGTTATCGGCTGATGAAACATCAAAACTTAATAGGAATTAATTTCAATTTGTTAAAATTTAAGTTTAACAGTGCAAATCGCAGACTGTTACCGAATCCGACAACAGAGCTACCAGAGTAATATCTTCAAAACAAAAAGCATGTAAATTATCGATGATGCCGTCAGTAAAAAAAGGAAATTCTCCCACGAGCCATAACTTTTTTATGCACTAACTAGCTTACCCGCCGTGCCTTGCTGCGATCTCAGAAGAAAGGAATCCAAAGAAAATTCTCCTCAAAAGGAATTCCCCTGTACCGACCCCCCCCCCCCCAGCGTATTAATAACGATTATAGTTACAAATCTAATAGAATTTGAAAAAAATTATAGATTGAAAAAATTATGATGAAACGCCTAATGCTAGATGACGTTGGTAACTTCTTGTCAACACTACCGCCAATTTCCACTCTTGTATACCAACCCTACTCTTTTGGGTTTTGTGCGTTTACATCCCCCCCCCCCGTGGAAAATAAGGCTTTCCAAATTTGAGATTTTTATTTGATTTTTATTTTTGTAATTTCTGTAGGGCGAAGGAATTTTGGAACTTTTGTATTACGCGCCACTTACCCAAGTTTACGCTGTGTAAAATTCGAGAACACACCGTTTTTTTTGTTAGCTTCTTCGTTACTTTAGAAATAAATTCTGGCTATAGATTTGCACATTAGGGGGGGGGGGGTAAAGTATAGCGGGTCCGCATGTAAAATGTGTGTTACAATTATTCTGTATATTAGATAGATAGATAAATAAGTGTATTTTAAATATACGGCCATGAACACAGTAAAATAACATAAATGAATATAGTGAATGGGAGAGGTGTTTGAACCCCCCAGAAAAATGCCCCTCATGGAAAGTAACCCCCGCGGAAAATACCCCCTCCTTGGAAAATACCCCCTCCTTGAAAATACCCCCCCCTGTGGAAAATAAGGTTTTTAAATTTGAAACTTTTATTTGAGTTTTTTTTTTAGTTTCGTTGAAAACTGCTAAGGAACGGCAAAATGAGAAATGTACACACCAGAAGTATCCTATAAACTTAGAAAAAAAACACAAATCCTTTTCTGTTGAAAAGACTTCCATATGAACTTCTGCAATTTTTGGCATTAGCGGGTGCCACATAAAAAAAAATAAAGAAGAAAAAAAATGTAGGCGAACAATCATCAAAATTAAGCTAAAACATATGGCACCAAAAAGTTTAAGAAGGTTTGGCTATCCTTTGAAAGGATATTTGGCTTTGGGAACTAACGAATTCTAAATTGTTTAAATTTTTACGGACGGAGTTTGTTTTTCTTATCTTCCAAGTGTAAAACTACCACAAATCACCATTAACAAATAAATGAAACCCAAAACGAACAGAAATTACAATAGATAGCCTAGTCAAACTCAAAACGAGCAAAAAGTAAAAGGAGTATGGCTGACAACACCCATGTCTTCTTCAGACCAGAAAATAATTTGCACTTTACTTTTAAAAAAAATAATAATAAAAAAACCGTGTATTGTCAGTTTAATATACATATTCAGATATTTATTCCTTATAGTCTTAATACTTCTTTATTTATTAAAGTAAAACAAGTCAAAACGCTAAAAATATATTTTGTTTTCAGTAAAGTGCACATTATGTTCTGGTCTTGATGAGGTGTGGGAGTTGTCCTACTCATGCTAATTGTTGCTATTTTGAGTTTGAATAGGCTATTTATTGTAATTTCTGTTCGTTTTGGGTTCAATTGATTTATTTATGGTGATTTGTGGTAGTTTTACGCTTTGAAAATTATTTGAATTTATTTCTACCCATTTTTGGCTTAACGAGGCTGTTTACTATACTTTGACAAACTTTTTTTTTGGAAAGTTTTTTATATTAATTTCCGTTCATTTTTTATTGATATAGTCTTTTTCATATAAAAAATATTTTATATTTTTATAATTTTTTTTCTATTTTTTTCTCCATAGATTTTACTTTGAAGATTATTTTACATTATTTCTGCTCATTTTTGGTTTAACGAGGCTCTTTACTTTTCTTTAAAAAACTTATGTTTCCCATAAACAAATACTATCTGTAAGTAATTAAATAAAAAAAACAGCTTTTCAACTGAAAGTGAGGAGCAACATCGAACCTTAAAACGAACTGAAATTATTACATATATGAAAGGGGTTGCCTTCTCCTCAAGACTTCGCTCTTTACGTTAAAGTTCTCTCTCCATGAAAAAATCAGATACTTGTGTGTTATACGCCACTGACTCAAGATTACGATGTGTAAAACTCGAGAACATACTGGTTCCTTCGTTACTTTAGAAACAAGCTTGGGCTATATATTTGCACATTAAGGGGGGGGGGGGTAAAGTAGGTACCATTATTTTGCATATTATGAAGTAAGAATTACTTTCTGACTTTAAATTATCAAAATATTTTACCCCCCCCCCTCCCCCCGCTTATGTGCAAATCTATAGCCCAAATTTATTTCTAAAGTAACGAAGAAACTAACGAAAAAACCGACGTGTTCTTGAATCTTACACAGCATAAACTTAAGTGAGTGGCGCATAATACACAAGTACCAAAATTCCTTCCTCCTACGGCAATAAAAAAAAATAAAACTAAAATAAAATTCTCAAATTTGGAAAGCCTTATTTTCCACGGGGGGGGGGGGGGGGGTAAACGCCGGCACTCTTTGGAGTATCTGTCCTGTAACAGTTATTCGTGTTTTGTTTACTGCCATCAGTTAACTTTGTCATGTTTTCATGAATGCAAAAATTAAATTTGATATGAGCAATTACTGGGTTGTTTCTCCACACTTCATCCTTGACCCGTTCTGTGCCAGAAGAAAGCAGCTATATTAATACGAGTGAAAACCACATGAGCGAATAGCTCACAGGGCCGTAGTAAGTAATTTTTGAGCAGAAAGATATTGGGTCATTTTTATCCCACTCATGACTGGTCTCTGCTACCTTTTAGGCAGTAAATACGCCTATGCAAATATTCCAAAGCAAAAAACTACTAAAAGACTCTCGGGAACCAAATAGATTATTTTAGTTATACCCTTTAGTTTTAGAGATGAGTTTTGTGCTTTATTTATATATTTTTTGTTGTTGTTTAGTATGGAACCCTTTATTTTGATACTACACATTGAAAAAATAGCAAATAAATCGTTTTGGATTCAACTATCACCAAAACGACTGGCTGAAATAGCCACTAGTTTGCTAACTGTGCTTTCTATACAGTTGTTCAGAGAATCACTTTCCTATCGTGTTATCAGAAAAGTCACGAGGAATTTAATATCGACGAATTTTAGTCAATGTGTAAAAGCATATATCAGACTCAGCATATAAGAAAATCTCATTTTAGTGGTTTCAAACTCCTATCAACAAAAAGTGGAATTTTGTATTTTTGTCAGAATAAAAAGATGACGGATACATCTTTATTTATATTTATAAATTTTTTTCCAGGAGTAATTGTTTTGAGCCAATGGCCTTAGCAGATCAGAAGAGAGCTTTATTCGAGCGGAAATCAAAAGTTCTAGGGCCCTTTTAAGTGACCAAAAATGTTAGAGGGCAACTAGTCTTGTATGTGTCTAAGAACAATGATGAATCAGTAATATATTACTAATTTTCCCTGTCAGGGCCTTCTAAAATCTCGATATTTTCCCGTGATTTTTTTATAATTTTCATACTATTCCCAGGTTTTGGTGATCCTCCTCAATCCTTGACCGCTCTAACGTGGCGCTCCAAAAATAGATTCCTGCGGTGTGTTACGTGTTTGTGTCCCACAAGTCTCCAAAGCTTCGAACACTGTGGATCTTGATAATGAATTCCTAGACAGCATTTTATTAACCAAAAAAAGAGAAAAAGTTCCCACGGACTCCAGTATGCTGAACCTGTCTTCATTTCAGATCTCCCCCTCCCTCCCTTCGATAATAGAGAACATAGTCAAGGGACAACTTTTCACTTCTGAAAACAACACAAAAGATATTCAATTTTCCAACATCCTAAAAAAGAAGTGTTTTTGTATGCATGCACTAGGCAGTCAATCTAAATTAACTCATTTAAACACAAATTTCAATACGCATCTTTATTATAAACTTTCTCTCCAATGACAATTAAGATCTAAAATTTCTGACGGCTTCTTAACTTCCGCCTAAAGATATATATACAAATTAAATGAACAGTCGGTAAACCCAAGGAAACTAAATCAGAACATTTCAAAATAGACAAGAGCAATATTCTCAAGGAAGAAAAAACAAAGGTTTTGGATATACACTTTCATAACATAAAAGACGCAGTAAATTGAAACTATTGAAGCATTTTTACATATTTCTATAATAGTCAGTATCATTAGACCAATAAAACTGAGCGCATCTGGCATTTTCATAATCTTGTAAGTGAGAGGTTTGTGAAACTGATCCCAAGAACAATTCCCTTTCGCAACTAAATCGAACCAAAAAAGGAAACTTTTGTGGTTTAGAACACAATAATTACGCTGGATAGTCTAGAGGTACTAAAACATTCTTTTTTGTTTGTCCCAACAATGACCGTCCGGTCTTTTGCAAATTAAACAAGTCAAAGAATCATCGGGCGATATCAAAATAAGAAAAAAATAATCGTACCGTTTTATAAGGCCCAGGAAAAGCTACAAAATCATGAATCGCCTTACCACCCCCCCCCCCAAAAAAAGAATCCTGAAAATTTCAATTTGATTCCCTAGCCATGAGACAAAACAGGGTATACTCTCTTGTAATCATCAGGAATCCATCGAACTCTAAATTGTATAAGTATTTCAAAAAACTTTAGCTTCATCTACCGTTGTATAAGCTCACATGATCGGCTATATGCTGTGAAGACACATCCAAATATATAGAGTAAAATGCTTTACTTTAGATACACCAAGTGACTCAAACCCTAAGAGGGGTTTGAAGCTGGAACATAGAAGCTAATTTCAAAAAAGGATACGATACTGCCTTTTGTTATAAAAAAAAGTATCTTTGACCTGAAATGCAATATGTTCATTTTTCAAAGTTGTCGTAACTCAAGTCTTAAATTTTAAAGGTCTTCCCAGAGCTTATTTTGAAGCTTTCAAAATAGGTCTTAATTTTTGTGTTTTCACTTAGCAACAATTATTGAGAATATTTGTTTTTATTTTAGAAAAACCCGGATTTATTAAACATTTTATTTTAAATTAAATATTGAGGAACAAAAATTAAACCCGTGGCACTTAAGTAACGGCAATGATCTAGCTGCCTTGCCACTATACAAGAAGAAAAATGTAGTCAAGATTTAATTTCAAAATACAAAAAAAAAAAAAAATAAAAAAAAAAAAAAATAAAGCTAAGTTAGAGAAGCTCCAAAATACTACAAATAACATAACTATTGAAATTAAAAATACCTTTGATTTTGATACAAATTTATCGTTTTAATTTATTAAAATTGACTTAGTTTGTAAATAAAGGTTTAATAGCAATGCGAAAGCGCATAAGAGCAGTAATGTAGCTTTCTTGGACCAAAGCTGTTTATATGTGAAATAATAATTTTTAATCTATTATATGACAACAGAACTACCTTCCTTTGTCTCCCTTTGAAAAGGTAATGTTTTGGTAATTCAATGGTCATTTTAGTAACATCATCTTCCTTATACTCTTTTACATTAAGTTAAGATCCTCCCAAATGCCAGAATGGCATTACCTACTAAAGGAGTGAATACTGAAAACCTGAAAAAGGAGACAGAAACCTGAAAAAGGAGACAGAAAAGGAGGTCATTTTAGTAACATCATCTTCCTTATACTCTTTTACATTAAGTTAAGATCCTCCCAAATGCCAGAATGGCATTACCTACTAAAGGAGTGAATACTGAAAACCTGAAAAAGGAGACAGAAAAGGAGGTCATTTTAGTAACATCATCTTCCTTATACTCTTTTACATTAAGTTAAGATCCTCCCAAATGCCAGAATGGCATTACCTACTAAAGGAGTGAATACTGAAAACCTGAAAAAGGAGACAGAAAACCAGTCTTTCCACTGAGGAGGGGAATTAGGGTTTTTGGAGGCGTTTAACAAACTGTTCAAAACCATGATTCGAATCAATGTTTCTTGCTTGGAGAAATATTCACAAAAACTTGAGATCTTGCGTCTAAAACGTTCTAAAAGGCTACAAACATCAATACCATAACCAAACAAAGATTATAAAACACTGGAATCAAACATTACGAAAGACAAAGAAAATATCCTATAACCTAGAAAATTGGCTTGAACACAAAGGGGACTACCAAAAGTGCATACACTCTATGTCCCTTGGGGATGAGGGCTGACATTAACTTATACGGTCATATGCATAGTTTCAATTTTTGACACACCTTCTTTCTATCGGAGGCTTGCCTAAGAACTTAGTTTTTACTAAAATCAGAGAAAAAGAACAACAAAGCATTAGGATGAATCAATACTTGTTAAGACTGTTATTGCTCTTTAGGAGAATTTCAACCTTATCCGGAAATGACACTGCCCAAATTTGGCTTTTTTCTCTAAGCCTTAATTTTTGAACCAGTTTTACCAATTTTCGTGCAACATAACACATTTTCTTCAAGATTTATTAAAAGAACATAAGGGTACGTTTCCGTTGCTGAGTTTTTTTACGAGGAAAATTAGCAAGTCTATCGTCCGACCTTACGGAAATAGGGATCGATCCCTGGGCCTCGTATTGTCCCACTGTCCTACTTCAAAGTTCAACATTCAGCAAGGTCGTAAGAGGGCTATTAAAGAAGAAATTGTTCTCCCATTCTCACGTCCTCTGCGCAGCTATGACGGCCGAAATTCCAAGTTAAAGGATATCAAACAAAAACTGAAGTATAAACAAAATAAAAGCTGTAGTTCATTTGAGGGATGAAATTATTACTTTAGATAAAAGGGGAAAAAAAAAATAAACACAAAGAGGTCGCATCACTAATCCCTTTTCTACTTTTGTTTTACAGTTCTTCTGCATGAAATTGTTGGACCTAAATTCAAGATAGGGTAAAAAAAACTTGAGTGAAAAGGGATTTTCAAAAAGGCTTCACAGGGGTCAGCCTGCAACTAAAACAGGTTCTAGATTTAGAGACAATGGCGCGTTTTTTTTTACAAGTTTTCTTTTAAAGTTTTTTTTTTCAAGGGCAATTAATAATAAAAAAAAGAATGACCCCGAACTTGAAAAGTTAAGACTGAACACGATTAAGACTGCGTAAAATTTTTTTATGTTCTTGTTTTTGGTGATTTGGGAGCACCACCCCTCCCTTCTTTGAAATAGCTCTGAAAATACACAAAACCTTTATTTCAACAGTTAAAAAACTATTAAATAGCCTGCTAGCATTTATGCGCGTGCCCCCTAGATTTTTTTTGCTCCCTAAGCAGCTCTTTCAAGTCATTACAGATAAAAAGGATCCCACAGCCAAATTAAAAATAGTAACACAAACTAGGGGATCAAACTGCCTGTTATTGACCGAATCAGTAATTGGGTATAATTTGTCATATGGACAGCAACATAGAAAATACCCAACACATACATTGGGTATATTGTATAACAAAGAGATAAATAGTTGACTCGAGCTCTAACTATTGCTCTAGGTACATACATTAAACCAGATTAAATTAGCTCCCACCAACTTTTTCTGACAGGGTTCGCGGTCTACTATCATTGAAAATCGAAATGGACCGACAAGAGTATCGAATGATAGGGGAAAGAAAAAAATTGGAAACATATTGGAAGATTGGATCCTCCAAACATTAGACTCCAAAGCAATAATGAACAAAATGCCAAATAAGCAATGAACAAGAAATGTTAAGCCAAGTATAGTTATTTTTGTATTGTATTTTCATCTTTGAATTTTCTAAATATACCACTACAATTTAATCCTTGCTTTTACAATTGCTTATGGCTACCGGACTGGCATTGGTGTCAATTCACGAAAATTTAGGGGCAGGGGCAGTTTTCGAATCCAGGTAGGGGGACAATTTTGTTATTTTTGCAATTCTTTCAACGGAAATACCAAATAAAGCCAATTTTTTGAAGAAAATACTGAAAAAAGGTCATTTTTCAAAACCTAGAAAAGGTTAAATAACCCTCTCCCCCTACTAATTGAAACCAAGGTAGGCTAACAAAAATATCTAACCCAGAAGTGTCAGGGTAAGGTATTTATCGAAATTAGCCTGAATTACTTAAAAGTTAAAATGGAAACACACCCATTACTCGACCATCACATATCATAAATAAAGCTAAAAATCGTTTTATCGAAAGGTCCCGACCAACATTTCTCTTTTGTTGCAGAGTTCAAGCCCTTCTGTTGACGATAACTAACAAACATAGAATTTGTTTTATCTTCAAGCGGTTTAAAAAGAGAAAGAAACCTTTAGGCAAAACAAACACTTGTCAAATTCAGTATGTTATAACTTAGAAATCAGAGGAAGCATTGTAACGGATCAATAGAAACAATATTCAAAGGGCTGAACCACTTTTGTGGTAAACTCTTTAAATCCAAAAATTATACAGAACAAAAGTAAATATTTTCCAGTGAGTCAGGAAAAAACTCACCGAGGAGATTCGAATTCGCATACATTTTTTGAGGGTCCTTACTAGACACATTTAAAATAATCTTAGAATATTTATATTCTCTTAGAAATCTTAGAAAATTATCCCATAAAAAACGCTGACTTAAAAATATTTTGCATATGTTTCCACTCTAAATTCTCAAACAAAAAAAGCGTCTATTCAGCTCTTAAAAAAAGGTCAAAGTACCAAAAGCTAGCAGGCAACCTTCAACGTAGTTTTTATACTGATTTTTCCTCGAATATAGGCACAAATCCCCTTCAAAGATATAACGCATAAAAGTAAAGCTTTATCGGAATAATCCAAGCATAGTGTCGTTTCTTTTCCAATCAAAAGTAGCCTCAAATGAATAATGATAGTTATGATTATAAACAATACTTTTAAATTATTAAAACAGTTTCTATTTATATATATACAATTCTCTTTGTACTAATCACGCTTAAATTAAGATAAATATGTACCTTTTTTTCTCACAAAAGAAAAGGAAAAAAAATATACAGCTAAAATTTTGCATCAAATCCTCTCAAAATCACGTTTTATTCCCTTGAATTCAATATATACAATTAGTAGCCGTTTTGCTTCTACTGTCTAACACATGATTCACACAAACCTTATTTCTCCGCATAAAGCGTTTTCTCTTTACTCGTCATAACTAATCTGGATTAACACCGCTATATATTTTTTTATGACACAAGATTGCGCGGGAAAAACGGATACAACAAAAACACGGAACTGTTTCCGTTAATTCGGACTTTTTTATCTATTAAAACAGAAACGCCAAAAACAAAAGCATAAGATTGAGTGAAAAAGGTTCTGATTAGCCAGTGAAATTTGCTTTATTATTTTAAAACATTCTTTTCAATAGTTCAATTAAAACACTGACACAGCTGGTGACTGGTTATGGCACAACATTTGCAGTGAAAACAATACCTGACGACAAAATGACTGTTTTTGCAACAAAAAGCCACGGTAATCCATTAGCTGAGGCACAATTCATCATGGTAACTGTTGCCAATTATACATTATTTCTGTCTAAACGAAATTCCTTGTGGATTCGGCAAACAGTGGGGTGCCCAACTCATATGTGGTTTTAAGCCCCGTTGTAGGGTTATGTTTTCCCCTTGCCTAGGAGTTTGGTGTATTTTCAATAATGGCGTTAAATTCGCACGTTGTTTATAATCATAGATGAGAGATGGATGACACATACTGATATTTATTCCTTAAAGTTATGTCAATTTTTTATTTATGGAAGTAAAAAAGTGAAAAATTTAAAACGTATTTTTTCAGTAAAGCGCAAATTATGCTATATAATTATAATTTATAACCAACTCCATATCCAGACATTTCAATATACTGACTCCGACTCCATTCAGCAAAAAATGACTAAAATTCCGACTCCACAGCCCTGGTCTTGTCTGATTCCCAGATTAACCTGCATGGTTTTTTTGCAAAAAAAAAAAAAAAAAAAAAAAAAAAAAAAAAAAAAAACGTTTGTTTATGCTCACTCAAAGCATTTTAGTTCTTATTAGAGTAAGTTTCTATCTGCTGCCGTATTTATATCATCCACACTTCAAAAACGGAAGTTATTTTGGGCGAATAGCAAAGCTTTTGAATATAATAGCGAAATATATAGCGAAAATAACAAAATTTTTGGGGAAATTTTCTCCTCGAACTGGGCGGGAAGAGATCATAAATAAGGCTTTATAGGAAATTAAAACCACTTTCTAATTTCGGAAATTAGAGTTTCCTAAGTTCTAATAGGAAATTTGAACTTAGCGAGAGGGATAAAGAGTAAAACTTTGAATAAACTATAGTGGAGGGGAAGTGTACGTATTAATAAAATAGCGTAAATCATTATTCTAAATTATTAATATGCTTTTATTCATGAATAATTGCCGTGCAATAAACGCAAAGTATACTGCAGTCCGCGTTAATGGGTTACAAGTTGCCCCACAGAAAATAGTCCAGTTGGAATTTTCAAGGGATCATTGAGGAAAAACCTCAGCTATGAGTTGGAAACATTTTGATAAAAAATTTTTATAAGACTGTGAAAAATACAACATTTTAATATAAAAATAATAATAAAAGTTTGAATATTCATTAATTTCCGTTTATTTAAATATTAGTTTTGTATTAAGAAGTTTAAGGTTTTCACTATCTTATTGAAAATTTTTACTTGTTTTTAATAAATTTTTCATGGGAATGAAATGTGGTCTCAGAAATTATTTATGAGTCCGAAAACGGCTTTCACTACTTATGCATCCCTTATTGCGGTAAACACCCAAAATGCCTTCAATTCAAAAAAAAGAAGAAAACAACGAAGAAGAAGAAGGAAATAAGAGGGGAGTACTTAGATGAAATGCAACACTGACGTATGCGGCAGGAATTGGAACGTATATGCGATCTTAAAACAAAGTAATTAAGTTGGACGACGAACGTTTTGCACTTGTGTGAACCAGCGTTAGCTTGTTGTTCTGATAAAAAAACACTGATAAGGGAATTTTAACGTTCTGCAACGAAACACAAAAAAGAAACTATTTTCTATTCAGACTACTAAATTGACCCTGACAACAAATCCGACAAAAAACAAACAAACAGGTATATACAATAGCATAAGTCTACTACTAAGTTCCACTTTCCTTCCCAATATTAGTGCAACTAATATTTGCTAAAAACTAAAAAAAAAAATCCTGACCAAGGAACACAACACAATGAACAACAACCATCACTGAGATAAATATCTGCTGTAAATTCAGTTCTAATTTAAACCATGGACGCTCCTCATTGGCAGGACGTAAAATCTAAAAAATAAACAAATCTCAAAATTAAAAGCAATAAAATAAAATAAAAAAAATAGTTTTACAGTCTGTTCAGACTTGACATATGGGGCTTAGTGTCATTACCCTGACACTTCAAGGTTTTAAGTATTTTCTTGTTATTTCCTATATTTTCATAAAATTCACACGCTTTTGCGTTTTTTTTTTCAAATTTGATCCTTTTCCGCATCAATTCCTGCAGGACTGCTATATAGCAATACTGTAGAATGAGAAAACGTGATTAAAGGGATAATTGAATGGCAGAAGACAGCAGCAAGGCAAAGAATAAGGCATATAATTATATTGACGACAATTATAACTAAATCAATATCAATTATAAATACACGTACATAAATAGCAAAGTCGCAAAAAATAATAAACCTATAATTACTCAAACCAAGCTTCGAATGAATTTAATAAACTTTATTATTGAACTTGTTTAAAGGTTCCATATTTCTAAAATGCTTGAAAAACAAAAAATCAGACATGGAAAAATATTGATTTTTTTTTTAGGAAGAATACCAAATCCGTAAAAAAAAAAAAACACCTTTTTCCTCAGACCAGATAGTTCAAACATATATAAAACTATTCATAATAGTGATTGGGAAGTAAAGAGCAGTGATTGTCTTTTCAAATCGAGCTTAGTTCCACCTTTGCCACCAGGGCATTAAGGAAGAGCCTCCAACCATTGGTTTGCTGCAGCTACCACATCCTCCCAGTCGGGTTGGATAAAAGCGTTAGAGCTGCGTAGATCAGTCTGGTAGTTGTGCCCTAGTGTATTCCTGGGCATACCTCTGCGACGAATGCCCGTAGGTTGTCATTGAAGCACAGCACTCGGAAATCGCTGGTCATTCATTCGTAGGACATGTCCCAAGTATCTACATCAACGCATTTGATGCCGGGGATATTTTTATGGTTGTCTAGTGGCGTCTCATATTCACTGGCTTGTGACTTTCTGGGTCCAATGGATAATCTTCTACTACTACTACTAACAACTCACCGCAGCACCAAGCTGCCTGAGGCCAAACACAGCTAAGCAAACTCCTCTATCCCCAAACCACGGATGACCAGCTTTCCGTTTAGCTTTAGACAGTTAGTCGAAAAGGACAATCTTTGGTAATCTATTATTTGTCATCCGCAGAATGTGCCCCAGCCATCTCAACCTTTCTCTCATTATAGCCCTAGAAAACAGGATTGACCCACACTTTTCGCACAGCCTACTGTTTGATATACGGTCCGTCAGCCGGGTACCCAGGACAATCTGTAGGCAATGTCTCTGGAAAACATCTAGCAAATGTTCATCCGCTTTTCGGAGTACCCATGCTTCAGAACCATATTTGACCATTGTCATCACTACAACTTCCAGTATTCTGAACGCTTGGATTCGTCTTTCTTACTCTTGGTTTAGGTGCCATATCTCCGGAGTATTAAGGAGAACAGAAAGCATGCTACAATTAAAACGCCGAAGTTGCAAGCGGAGAGAGAGATTTTGGGATCGCCATGTTTTTCGAAGAAACTTTATGCTGAATCCAAATATTTAAGACTCAATAATTTCAAATTCACATATTCAAGTAATGAACATACAAAAATTTAGATGTCTTATAATTTAATGAGCAAAATATCTCTTTTTTTCTCTTTTTTTCCACCTCCTCCTCTCTCGGTGACTTTCAAATTTTCTTTAAAAATATCTCATAATTTAATGAGCAAAATATCTCTTTTTTTTTTTTTTTTTTCCACCTCCTCCTCTCTCGGTGACTTTCAAATTTTCTTTAAAAATATCTCATAATTTAATGAGCAAAATATCTCTTTTTTTTTCTTTTTTTTTTCCACCTCCTCCTCTCTCGGTGAATTTCAAATTTTGTTTAAAAATATATCATAATTTAATTAGCAAAATATCTCTTTTTTTTTCTTTTTTTTCCACCTCCTCTCTCGGTGACTTTCAAATTTTCTTTAAAAATATCTCATAATTTAATGAGCAAAATATCTCTTTTTTTTTCTTTTTTTTTTCCACCTCCTCCTCTCTCGGTGACTTTCAAATTTTCTTTAAAAATATATCATAATTTAATGAGCAAAATATCTCTTTTTTTTCTTTTTTTTTCCACCTCCTCTCTCGGTGACTTTCAAATTTTCTTTAAAAATATCTCATAATTTAATGAGCAAAATATCTCTTTTTTTTTCTTTTTTTTTTCCCACCTCCTCTCTCGGTGACTTTCAAATTTTCTTTAAAAATATCTCATAATTTAATGAGCAAAATATCTCTTGAAAGGAAAAAAAAAAAAAATCAATTTAAAAAGGGATATTTTCTTGATGTAAATTATGCGATCAAATTCAGCGCGTCTGGGAATCTTATAACAGGGGTTTTAAGCCCCTACTAATAAAAAACAAAACTTCATGTTTTCAGGAGAAGCATTGTTAAAGACGTATTTTTTTGCGTTAGGGGGGGGGGGTCATATCAAAAAAGTGGTTATAGAAAATCAAAGAGGCCTCATTCAAACTAAATTTCTACTAAATTTACAACCTAACAAAGGATTACATTAAAAAAAGGTGCGATTTCTACCGTTTTGTGCCACAAAACAAAAATTTGGACCAATTAAGGCCTTAATGCTTTCGAGTGAGAATCTGAGTGAATGACCAATCCAAGCAAATAGACGTTGCATCTCGTTGCTGATTTACAAAGAGAATGTGACAATCAACATTAGACAAATAGGACCCCTTATTTATCTGTCTGCCATCATCTGTTCTATGTGATGAGCCCACGGGGAAAAAAAGCAAGAAAAATCGAAAAGAAAGAGAAGAGAACAGACACAGCAATACTACCCCTGCAAAAACATAATTTCTGTTGGTTTTAAAGATAGGACTGCCCTTCCACAGATCTTAAAGAAGAATGACGATGAGATGCTTACGAGCATCTGATTTTGAGCTAGCTACTGTGGGATAACGATGTCCAGAGATGTTTCTCCTTCAACTGCGAGGACCAAAGGTCCGAGCCTTAGACCGGAGGCCCCACTGGACAGAGCAAGGCGAGGGCCAATTTTGAGGACCGAAGGTCCAAGCGAGTCAATGGAGGCTAGGGCTTTAGTATAGCTTTGCAGGCTTCTATTAAAAAAACATTAAAAAAACAATTTACTTTCTGTAGGTTTTTCATCTACAACCTGTTATTATATGATAATTGTAGGAATATTGTTTATGTTTTTGTTTTGTTTCTTTGAAAAATAATATTGGATTGCAACCTAAATTTTAGGCAGAATTGGAACATGAAATCAAAATATTCAACCACAGTTTTTATATCATAACTTTTTAAGTTACTCTCTTGCAAAATCTAGGTGTTCCAGGTTTTGCAAAAATGAACATTAAAATAATATATTAAAAAAATATATATTTATAAATAAAAAATAAACTATCAACGAGAAAAACACAAAAATGATTTTTACATAAAATACTTACGACGAGCATTTTAAGGTGCAATCTTACTCCCAGTTATGTGGTGAAGGTGGCAATTCTGATGAATGGGCCACAGTTGAGCTAGCAAAGCTTTTGTATGCTGCTGATTGTGGATTAATCACGAGTGGCACTTCACTGTTTGATAGCTGTTCCAGAATAAATTGATGTAATTTCTCTACAAGAAAAACAAAATTATATATATATATATATATATATATATATATATATATATATATATATATATATATATATATATATATATATATATATATATATATATGCACATTCTTTGTAACAAACCACATTTTAGTGTTACCATGTGGCTTAAGTCAATAACTTTAAAACTTATAAATTTATATCAACCTGGCAAAAATTATATACAAATGTAGCAAAGACCAACAAAAGCCCATACCCGCTTGGCTATCATAGTCAACGGTAGGAAGCACTTGTCTAGATGCAAGATTCCTCGGATGGCAGATTTGTGGACAGTAAGACCTAATTATGGGTTATAAGTTTCAGGAATACAACAAAAAAGACGACAAGGGGATGATTTTCGTTCTTACTTCCTTTCAAAGTCAATAACATTCGCAAAAAAGAAAAAAAAAACAAAAGAAGATTTTTTACAGCCATGCTTCAAAAATGAAAATCATAGTTTAACAGATGAAAACTTTTTTGTTTTTCTTTTTAGAGGGAATTGGACGCGCCAAAAACGATTTTTCAGGTCGTGACATAAAATCCATTCTCAAAGAAGAAGGAGGGGTCGACTGGACAAAAATTACTCGTGGGAATCCCACCCCTTCCACTTTTATGCAAGTAAGCATCTGAATGCGATCTTTAAATTCATACTATACATATTCTTGGCGTACAACTAAGCATCGGCACTGTTTCTGTTTTTCAAAAACCAGATTAGAAAACAAAAACAGGACATCGGTTTTTGTCGGACATGTTTCTGTTTTTTTTTTTGTTAACCTTTTTTTTCCGTTTCTGTTTTTTTTACCTGTTTTCTGTTGTTTTTTTTTCGTTTAAACAAGTTCTTGTGTTTAAGCTACTGTTAATGCTTGCTACCTTGAGGGGATTGAAAGGTCTTCATGCTTTGGTCACCTCCTTCACCTTTGTTTAACCAATGATCTCAAGTTCTGGGGAGAAATTGATGCACAGCAAGTTGTTGAATGTGAATCTGATGACAATGATGATGAACTGGAAGAAGGTTCAAGTAGAGAGCAAGAGATAAATACAGACAAAGATGATCTACCCGATGTCATATATGAGGATATTGTTAACACCACGTCTGATATGGATGACCCTGACAAGTTGAATGAAGAAAGTGCATGTGATGAGTGGGCTGAAGCAACACCTGACTCTGGAGGCAGCACTAGAGACAGAGTTTATACTTTATTTTATTTACCTATTGTAGCTAATGCTTTTTCAGCTAAGAAGAAGCTCTAGTCTAACTACAAGACATCCTCCGGAGATTGAGAGCATGTAGCTCAATATTATCTTTAAAGCTGGTCCAAAACAGAGCCAGAAGCTTGCAGCAGTGATGCAAAAAATTATTTGATGCTGATTCAGCAATGTTAATTACTACCTCCATTAAACTTCAATGTTAATCTTAGCACAAAAACAAATTTCCAAAATTTTCGAAAAAAAAGCCCGAAACCTCTCGAAAATGGCATTGGATCGAAATGAAAAAGTACACCATTGAAATCGCCATGGTCGAAAACCCCCAACTAACCGGAGGTATACAGTACCCACCCCAAAAACCATAGACATTCGTATTTTAGCATGGATAGTTCAAGCAATCCAATGTGCAACAACAACTGATGGAACACTCGTGACAAGTGACAAGTTCAAAGCTTGAACTTCAGTTTGTTTTCCATTTTATTCAAAGCTGTTATACTTTTGTATTTGAAAGAAAAATTTTGTTCCTTTTTTTCAGACTCTGTTGTTCAACATCTTGAGGTGGCAAGATCGAAATCGTGCTATGCCCAGGTCCGCTAATAGGTTTTAGAATCGCCTGTGCAGTCAGGGTCGTATTGTATGTGTATCTAGCTGATTAAACATAAGATGGATTAGTGGATTCGGGATGGTTTCAAGGTGGCTTCTTTATGCAAGCTTGGGAACTACCGCGTATAACTCACCCAGTATAGATGACAGGGTGCAACATGTTAAAAAGAAGAAGATAAACGGAAAAAAAAACGGCTGTTAGAACTGCAGTTAAAAAAAAAACAAAAAAAAACAGCTAGTTGTCCAATAAACAGAACAGAAAGTAGAAACATGTCACCTGTTTATGACGGACCTGTTTCTGTTTCTGTTTTTTTTTCATGCTTACGTAAGATTATGGGATACTGTCCAACGGTATTGACATTGCACACTAGTTTTGTGTGACAACTGTTCAGTTTGCATGGATAGTACATACATTTGAGGTTGAATATCATACTGCCACCTGCCACAGTGTGGTAGTATAGACACTGAAACAGGACGGCTCTGTATTCAGCGATGCGAGAGCTCCAAACCAAGCTCATAATCTTCACTTGAATTATTCGGGATTAGTGAAATTATTTTACACAACTGATCGAGCTGATATGTTTTGTTCTGCAGTACAAAAACGTGAAGTTCGATATTTTAGTGTGACAAGATCTTACTTGTGACATGAAAAGGGCACTAGAACTCAGAATTTTTGTTCAAATGAGCCCTCTCACGATATTCTATGACCACTTGTTCAACACAATCAACTGTGAGAGAAAACAGAATAAACAAAGAAACAAGTGAACACGCAGCCATTAAAAATCTTTTTAAAGAAAAATGCCAAATTTAGTGTTTTGCAGACACAATCATGAAACAACCAGTAAAAGGTTTTTGGACGTTGCATCTAATAATAAAATTTTCCGATTGTCTCCCTTTTCGTATAATTATAAAGTATTTTTATGATAATTGCAACTAGTAGGTAACTTTAAATTTAACAAACCCTGCATACTTGGGATAGTAATAAAAAAAACATTTTTTATTTATATACTTTTATCGAAATTCCTTTATTTAAAGTTTCTGCTAGAATTGGAATGGGGGTCACTTTTTAGTTTCAGTTCGTTTAGTATATGGCTAAATGGGAACAACCTTTGGTTATCGATATCAAAATGCACATAAAAAATTGAGTTAAACCCATTTAACACTACTTTCTAGAGTCTAGACGGAAGCCATTGTAATAATAAAACTACTACTACTAATAATAATAATAACTCACTGCAGCAACAAGCTGCCTGAGGCTAACGGAGCTACACATGCTCCTCCTCCATTCCAATCTATTTATAGCCTACCTCTTCACACCCTCCAGGAAGTTCCCATTTCTCTTAGATGTTTCTTTACGACATCTTCCAGCTCCATTTGGGGACGAACTGCTTCTCGTTTAGCCCTAGACGGTTGAATGACATTGACGGTCTTAAGCAATCTGTCACCCTTCATCAGCAGAGCGTGTCCTAGCCAGAGTATCTCAATCTTACTCTCATTATAGCACTAAAAAGCACAGTTGAACGACATTTTTCGTGCAGGTTACTCTTTGAGATAAGGTTGCTACGGTCAGTCAGTCGGGTATCCAAAACAATCCGTAGCGAATTTATCTGGAAAACATCTAGCAAATTCTCCTATGTTTTTCAGAGCGCCCACGATTCAGAACCATACTTGGACCTCTATTACCACTGTAGCTTCCATATTCTAATCTTGGTTCGCAGATTTATCTTCCTATTCTTCCAGACCTTTTTTATAATAATAAATAAATATGATAATTCAGAACACTAATAAGAATTCTATATATGACAATAAGAATACGAATGATGATAAGACTCATCTTCTTACGTCCAAATAAACAGCAGTATTTGCTGATTCAAAAAGTATTGTTCAGGCGTTAATTAATGAAATCCTGAACACAAGGAGAGAGTGCTTACCCCATAGTTGCATATCATACCTTAAACAAGAAGAAAGCTACCTGTCATCCAGTGGAACCAAGCAAATCAAGGGATTTAAGGAAAGGAAAAAGAAAACCAACAAAGGCGAAGAAAAATCTGCCACACTAGGCATAAAGAGACACAGTATCTACAGTGACAGTTTCAATCCAATATACTGAGGTCTATCTACAAAGTAGATTACATTTTCCTCTACAACCACCAGGAGCAGCTCTAGTGCGGCCATCTTCGTATCTAGGTGTTATGCCACTCAGTCCGCATCTAGCCGTGCTAGTGGCATGCTCGTGTTGAATCCCGTCGAGATACAATGACAGTGTGAAGTTTCTGATTTAACTGAACATTCTGCAAACTGTGAGGTGCGCGCACCAATAAGGTTTTTGTCTGCAAAAACTATAAACCAATACAAATCTATCGAAGCTTAGTGATGTGAGTGATGATGAGGACTGCATCAATGGTGCATTCCATTTAAAAATGACCGAACAAATGTTCATGATGAAGAGCGAATTGGAAGACCGAGCATAGTTACTGCCGAATCAAACAGTTTGGGGTAACTAACTGTAAGTAAGGAGCAACCCGGCTCAATGGTAACCGAAACTCTAGAAAACGGAATTTTAATACCAATAGATACATACAAAGAATCAGATTTTAATGCTGATTTCAAATATATAAGTTTCATCCAATTTAATCCTACCCATCAACAGTTACGCGCCTGAGAAAATTGGGCTGATTTTCGAAAAGAGGGATAGACCCCCTAAAAGTTATAGAACCTTAATGAAAATCACACCATCATATTCAGTGTATCAGAGAACCCTACTGTAGAGGTTTCAAGCTCCTATCTACAAAAATGTGGAATTTTCTATGTTTTGCCAGAAGAAAGATCACGGATGCGTGTTTATTTGTTTTTTTTCCCAGGGGTGATCGTATCGACCCAGTCGTCCTAGAATATCGTGGGAGGGCTCATTGAAACGGAAATTAAAAGTTCTAGTGCCCTTTTTAAGTGACCAAAAAAAAATGTAGGGCAATTAGGCCCCCTCCCACGCTCATTTTTCCCAAAGTCACCCGATCAAAATTTTGAGATTGCCATTTTGTTCAGTATGGTCAAAAATATGTTAACTATGTCTTTTAGGATGACTTAGTCCCCCGAAGTCGTAGGGGGGAGGGCTGAAAGTTATGAACTTTACCCAATGTTAACATATAGTATTGGTTATTGGGAAGTATACAGAGGTTTTCAGGGAGGATTTTTTCTGGTAGTGGGGGGGGGTGGGGGTTATATGGGAGGATCTTTCCATGAAGGAAGTTGTCATGGGGGAAGGGACATTGCTATGAAGGGGGCACTAGATTTCCCAGCATTATTTAAAAAAAAGATCAGAAATCAAATATAAAAAACAAGTTTTTCAACTGAAAGTAAGGAGAAACATCGAACTTAAAACGAACAGAAAATATTACGTGCATGATTGGGTTCACCCCCTAGTCAATACCTCGCTCATTAAGCCAAAGATTTTTTAGTACTTTAATAATAGCTATTTATTCTAATTAAAGGCCTTTGTGATTAAAGGGTCATTCTTAAAGAATTGGAAAAAAATTCGAACTTTAGCTTCAAGAGCGAGGTATTGGCTAGGAGGCGAATCCCCTAATATACGTATTAAAAATATATAATTATAGAAATTCGTTACGTAAGTTAATTCGTAAGTTACGTATATTTATTAATAATAAAAACGTTTGTAAATAAGATTAAACAACTTTCGAGAAAGCCATTTAGCCCAATAAAAGTAAAATTAATATGCAAATTTTGTTTTAATTACTCATGTACGGTGATCCAAAATCAAAATCTGCATTAATTCAAAAACGTTCAAAAATCAAATAAAAAAAAGTTTTTTAAACTGAAAGCAAGGAACGACGTTAAAACTTAAAACGAACAGAAACTATTCCGTATGTGAAGGGGCTGCTCCCTCCTCAGCGCCTCGCTCTTTACGCTAAAGTTTGAATTTCTCACAACTCTATTTTCTTTAAACAATAAAAAGCGTAAAGAGCGAGGCGTTGAGGATGGGGCAGCCCCTTTCATATACGGAATAATTTCTGTTCGTTTTAAGTTTTAACGTCGTTCCTTACTTTCAGTTAAAAAAACTAGTTTTTTTTTATTTAATTTGTTCAAAAAGTCGATTTTCGGAGTTGAAAGTAGTACTTAAGTATGGCTTTCTATTGTATATGCAACATTTTTTTTTCTTAAACCTTGTTTACTGTTAATCCCAAAACATAATCTACTTTGTGAATAGCGCTCCTAAACAACAAAATCAAACAAGATAGGCCAGAACAAACAGAAAAATCAGTTATTAAAAGAAGGACAAGACAGTATCGTAAAGGAGGAATAATAAGACCAATAATAATAAACAACTAAGACAAATAAAACAAAATGTAAATAACGGAGAATGCTCTTAAAACTTCAATCAGGACACGCTAGATTGATCGAGAGATAGATCGTGTAGTCAATGTGAAAATAGTTTAAATTGTGATTGAGAAGAATTAAAATCTAATTTTTTTTTTGAATTTCCAATAGTGAAAAAAAGAAAAAGGCAAAAAGTCAAGAGTGCTCAAAATTTTCCAATCTACTGCAAACTGAATTGAAGCTGTCATTATAAATTTGGAAATATAAGTATCCATTACTGATCCCCTATTACATAACTTAATTAGAACCATGGTGTGCGAGCTTTGCTTTTAACATAGCAGCAAGCATAAACAAATCAAATTTCAGGTACTATATTTCTGTATTTATTGCGTGCAGCTTACTTGAAAGTCTTAAAAGAAAACTCCTTACTCTTCTAAAAAGCCATTCAAAAGCCATAACAGAAGACCAATTAACGTATCGGACCCCTTCAGCTGGCCGTTGACCCCCTCTCTCCACAGAAAGTCTCAGCTCCACTTCCGCCTATAACCTTATACTTATTCTGAGCAAATCAGGTGGGAACACCTAAAAGGGCATGGAGAGAG
The DNA here is from genome assembly GCF_049724085.1 of Artemia sp. Qi Xiang Cuo. Lineage (NCBI taxonomy): Eukaryota > Metazoa > Arthropoda > Branchiopoda > Anostraca > Artemiidae > Artemia > Artemia sp. Qi Xiang Cuo. The sequence continues at coordinate 70,921,010 of NC_142796.1, read as the reverse complement.
TGCTTTGTTGCACCTAACACACTCAAGTTAAACAAGCAAGGTCAGAAAGCCCTGTGCAGCTAATCGGGGCTATGCAGCTGACCATCACTTTTAAACATTTTAGAAGTACATCTGAATGCTATGATTCAACCGGGGCTATGCCGCTGACCATCACTTTTAAACATTTTAGAAGTACATCTATGACTATGACATAGATGTGACATCTATGACTATGTACAACTATGACACTTTTAAACATTAATTAAAAGAACTTTTTCCACAAAATAAGTTTTTCAAAGAAAAGTAAAGAACTCCATTAAACAAAAAATGAGCAAAACTAAAATCAAATAATCTACCAAGCGTGAAACTACCACATAAATAAATGAAACCCAAAACTAACAGAAATTACAATAATTAACCGAGTCAAACTCAAAACGAGCAGAAATTAACATAAGTTGGGCGCAAAACCCTTATGCCTTCCCAAGGCCGGAAAAAAATTTGTATTTTAGTGAAAAAAATATAAATGTTTTTACTTTTATAACTTTAATAAATCAAGTAATATTAACATTTTGATTACTAAATATCAGTATATGTATATTAAAAGGCCCTCCATCACACTATCGACTGCCCCCCCTAGACAATATGCTGCCTACGCCCATGCTTACGCTATTTGGATTTGGTAAAATTTTAAGAGCAGAAGTAGCCCCGAACGTTTGAACATAATACCCTCAGTCGTTCTTAGAATACTGCTGTGATGACGTGTTGGGTATTAGCATTATCATATTGCATTTTATTTTAATCTTTAGGTCAACGTTTAGTTTTTAAACATATAAAAATTGGATTTGAGGAAGACTAAAATCTATTCTATAAATCATATACAACAACTTTCTATATAAACCTTATATGCGCACAGGGCATAACTTACAACCCTTGCACTGAGGGCTCTGAGGGGTTTATCATCCTAAAAGACCTAATTTCCAAAACTTTCAACTACGTTGAACAAAATGGATATCTCTAAAATTTTGATTGGATGTGTTTGGGGAAATGGTGGGCGTGAGAGGGGCGTTAGTCGCTATCCAATCACTTTCAACTATTAAAAAAGGCACTAGCCCTTTCAATTTCCAATTGAATGAGCACCTTTGAAGTCTGTACGACAATACATTCTATAAAAACCTTATATGCCCCCAGGGCATAACTTAAAACCCTTGCCCCGAGGGTTGTGGGGGAGTGTACTCCTCAAAAAGATATTTTCTAGCTGGAAATCAACTACGCTGAACAAAATGGCTATCTCAAAATTTGGTTTGGTTGTGTTTGGGGGAATGATGGGCGTGGGGGGGGGGCTAGTTGCCCTCCAATCGCTTTCGACTATTAGAAAAGGGTACTAGCCCTTTCAATTTCAAATCGAATGAACCTTTCTTGAAGTTTCTACGACAACGCTTTCTATAAAAACCTTATATACCCCCAGGGCATAACTTAAAACCCTTGCCCCAAGGGTTGTAGGGAAGTGTCCTCCTCAAAAACATATTTTCTATCAAGAAATCAACTACACTGGACAAAATGGCTATCTCAAAATTTTGATTGGATGTGTTTGGGGGAATGATGGGCACGGTGGGGGGGGGGGGTTGGCTAGTTGCCCTCCAATCACTTTTGACCATTAAAAAGCCACTAGCCCTTTGAATTTCCAATCGAATGAGTTCTTTTTGAAGTTTCTACGACAACGCTTTCTATAAAAACGTTATATGCCCTCAGGGCATAACTTAAAACCCTAGCCTCGGAAGTTGTGGGGGAGTGTCCACCACAAAAAGGAATTTTTTATGTGGAATACAACTGCGCTCAACAAAATGGATCTCTAAAAATCTTGATTAGAGGTAATTAGGGGAATGAGGGGCGTGGGGGGGGGGGGGGCTAGGTTCCCTCCAATCAATTTGGACTACTAAAAAGGGCACTAGCCCTTTGAATTTCCAATCGAATGAGCCTTTCTTGAAGTTTCTACAACAACGCCTTCTATAAAATCCTTATATGCCCTCAGGGCATAACTTAAAACCCTTGCCCCGTGGGGGAGTGTCCTCCTTAGAAAGATATTTTCTAACTGGAAATCAACTACGCTGAACAAAATGACTATCACAAAATGTGTTTTGGAGGTGTTTGGAAGAATGACGTGCGTGGGGTGGACATGCAGTCCTCCAATCAATTTTGACTATTAAAAAGAGCACTGGCCACTACAATTTTAAATAAAATGAACCCTTTATGAACTTTCTACGACGTCTCCTTCGAAACGAAGTGCCCGGGTAATAAAAAAAAAAAAAAAAAAAAAAAAAAAAAAAAAAAAACAACAACACATTGTGCCCACATCGTTCTTTATTTAGGCAGCGCTAGCGCGCTGCCTATGATTTTAGAAGTACATCTATGACTATGACATAGATGTGACATCTATGACTATGTACAACTATGACACTTTTAAACATTTTATGACTAGCCGGGGCTATGCAGCTGACCAGCACTTTTAAACATTTTAGAAGTACATCTGCATGCTACGATTCAACCGGGGCTATGCAGCTGACCATCACTTTTAAACATTTTAGAAGTACATCTATGACTATGACATAGATGTGACATCTATGACTATGTACAACTATGACACTTTTAAACATGTTATGACTAACCGGGGCTATCCAGCTGACCATCACTTTTAAACATTTTAGAAGTACATCTGCATGCTACGATTCAACCGGGGCTATGCAGCTGACCATCACTTTTAAACATTCTAGAAGTACATCTATGACTATAACATAGATGTGACATCTATGACTATGTCCAACTATGACACTTTTAAACATTTTATGACTAACCGGGGCTATGCTGCTGACCATCACTTTTAAACATTTTAGAAGTACATCTGCATGCTACGATTCAACCGGGGCTATGCAGCTGACCATCACTTTTAAACATTTTAGAAGTACATCTATGACTATGACATAGATGTGACATCTATGACTATGTACAACTATGACACTTTTAAACATGTTATGATTAACCGGGGCTATCCAGCTGACCATCACTTTTAAACATTTTAGAAGTACATCTGCATGCTACGATTCAACCGGGGCTATGCAGCTGACCATTACTTTTAAACATTTTAGAAGTACATCTATGACTATGACATAGATGTGACATCTATGACTATGTACAACTGTGACACTTTTAAACATTTTATGACTAACCGGGGCTATGCTGCTGACCATCACTTTTAAACATTTTAGAAGTACATCTGCATGCTACGATTCAACCGGGGCTATGCAGCTGACCATCACTTTTAAACATTTTAGAAGTACATCTATGACTATGACATAGATGTGACATCTATGACTATGTACAACTTTGACACTTTTAAACATTTTATGACTAGCCGGGGCTATGCAGCTGACCAGCACTTTTAAACATTTTAGAAGTACATCTGCATGCTACGATTCAACCGGGGCTATGCAGCTGACCATCACTTTTAAACATTTTAGAAGTACATCTATGACTATGACATAGATGTGACATCTATGACTATGTACAACTATGACACTTTTAAACATGTTATGATTAACCGGGGCTATCCAGCTGACCATCACTTTTAAACATTTTAGAAGTACATCTGCATGCTACGATTCAACCGGGGCTATGCAGCTGACCATCACTTTTAAACATTATAGAAGTACATCTATGACTATGACATAGATGTGACATCTATGACTATGTACAACTATGACACTTTTAAACATGTTATGATTAACCGGGGCTATCCAGCTGACCATCACTTTTAAACATTTTAGAAGTACATCTGCATGCTACGATTCAACCGGGGCTATGCAGCTGACCATCACTTTTAAACATTTTAGAAGTACATCTATGACTATGAGATAGATGTGACATCTATGACTATGTACAACTATGACACTTTTAAACATGTTATGATTAACCGGGGCTATGCAGCTGACCATCACTTTTAAACATTTTAGAAGTACATCTGCATGCTGCCATTCAATACATACTATCTCAAAGAACGAGCAAAATTGGAAAGTAATTGGAAGCAAGTTATTTATACGAATGGAAATGCTAATTTGATTGCAACTCAAACTAAAGGCTTGACAAAGCAGCAACATCTTTCGCTTAATGGTAAAAATAATCACAAAATAATGCCCTGCCGCGTTAAAAATATTTTTTACAATGTTCCTAGAATCTATAAGCACTTCCAGTTTTGTTGAGCAAAACAAACTTTTTTTTTTAAGATAAACCTAAGAAAAGCGGGCAACATTTCTCCGTAATTAGTGGAAAATGGATGCTAAGACAAGAAAATCTGTTAGGTTAGCTCAAAGCCGGTACATATTTCGAAAATGAGCAAGGTTCAACTTCTCCGATGATACATATAAATGTATATAAAAAAAAGAAAGGAAGTCACTAAGGGGTAGCCTGACCCCAAAATTACCTCTGACTTGTCTTGTAGAGGTTAGATCCTGTTCCCAGGAGTCTTGGAATGGAACTGGCGCTACTGGTTCAAAATCTGGAGTAAAACGTCTCGCTGTTATGTTAGGATTCGTCCCTTGGCTCTTGCAACATTTGCACATACAGGAATGATACCTCAAACGTCCTTCGTCCAAATATGGGTGAGATAAGGCATCGGTAACGGATATCCGTCTACTCTGAATAATATATAAAATAAAATAAATAACAATTAAACAAATCAGTAGATATAAATTAAAAATAAAATAACGATATACAAATAAAATAAGAAAATAGGCTGATTTTGGCCTGGTTGAGTTCTGATCTGAATTTTTCAGGTTTGAAATAAAACCAGGTAAAAAATGTCATTGTACGATTTCAAAGACAGTTTCATCAGATACGTTAGATTTCATTTAAGCTTCTAATTTTTTTTTTGAAAAGATGGCCTATACAACACTTTTGGAATATAATACAAAAGTTTACATCCACCTATGCAAAATTATGGACAGTTCCCAGCAATAATCATCGATAACGTCTGTAACTAATGATCTGCCAATCACCATGACATTATGCAATGGATAGCGTCTCCAAACCAGAGATATAAGAGAAACTTCTGCACGTTTCCAATTATCATTAGAGATGATGTTATTCTTCCTCTTCTGTTAACAAAAGGCAAGCGAATGTCTCATCATATGGACTACATGCAACCAGGTTTCATCAACAGGTGACAGTTTTTATATTTTGGCAAACCTACCCTGTTTGAACCCACGACCTGGGGCCGAGCCGAGTTGAAAATTCGACGAAAAGTTCTTGTTTGGGAAGGGTGGGTGTAAGGAAACTAAGAACTTTGTGTTTGGGGGAAGGGGGCGAAATATTCTTGTCACTAGTTCTCACTAAAGAGCAAAAACTCGGTGTTTTGCCTATCATACAACAGGTGGATAGTTAACTGTGCCTACTTTATTATAAGGCAAGGGATTTCTGAGTAATCCAATATTTCGCTGTAACTACCAAAAGCCATAACAAAATGAAAGCATACACTCTTTGACATTTTTGTATCTAAATGTGTTCACCTTGAATTGGAACTTCCTGCCTTAAGTTTTCGTTGCTGCTATTTATGCAGGTATGTGCTTTATTTATTTATTAAATATTCAGATGCTTATATTATGTTAAATCTTTTGTAGGACATAAAATTAATCCATTCTATTACAAGATAAATTAAAAATAATTAAATTAAGCCTCTGGACCTCCATTTATGCATGTTCTTTCTGTTATTGGTATTTATACTTTCCAGTTTCAACAATTTAGCTATTGATCAATGATATATCATGCCTATATTACATTTATGTAGAGATAGAATATTCTCCGTTTCTTATCAATTGGCACTGGGACTTGATTTTATCTTTTTTGAGAAGCTAAGAATTTTACTACCCAGCAAGGGCGAAGGCTTCCAAGTTTAGATTAGAACATATAAATGAAAATTTAAAAAACAAAGGATTTTTCCACAGAATCAAATCTGAAAAAAAAATCAACAAATTAAAAAACTTAACCCGAACAAAATCAATTCAAGCAAAAATCATCTATCTAAAACACAACCTGATAAACTTCAACCAGCACAGAATAAATAAAGCTCACCAAAATCAATCTACAACAACTCTAACCCAGGAGACACCAATATAATAGAAAGCTGTTTAATTGCTTATTTTAAAGGAAATTGCTGCATTCACAAACCTTTTGTAATTAACAAAAAAACATTTTTAACATAAAATCTTTTTTTTACGAAAAAACTGCATTTTCATGTTCAAGATTGATGAATAGCGTCATAATCGTAGGTAGATAATTATCATAATAGGGAGCTGTTTAATGGCTCATTTTAAGGGAAATTGCTGTATTAAGAAATAGTGTTTCTTATACACTTTTATTTTTAAGGCGAACGGTAAAAATAGTTACCATTCCTGAATCACGTTGTTTACTATAACTATAAAATTTTCATACACTATTATGACGTCTTAGACATCACAAACATAATGGTACATATAAATTAGAAGTTGCCATAGTACAGCGGAGAAAGATCTCTCGTTCAACGTGCTCAGTGGTAACGATGTCGATTCCAACGTCAAAGCCGTATTTACTGGTTAGTTCTTTCGTCACCTGTTTAAGATATCGAATATTTTCTACTTTAAATGCTTTTTGGAAGGCTGGAAATTGACTTGCATCTAACACTATTTTCCTATCAAAGTAAAATAAACGGCATGTTGCTCGTTGTTACTCTATGGGTCCGTCCTTAGATCCCATAAGATGTAGTCTACAAAAACTCAAACCTTCTGACATATGGGAAATTAGTGAACATCCAACTGTTTAGGATAGAACCCTCTTTTTTCTTCTGATTCCTTATTCCCTTCAATAGCATTGTTGCTGTCATGACTTTTTTCACCTGCCTTACAAGAGCAAGTTCTTGATCTTAAAATTCAGCAGCTTTTCTTGAATAATCTTCGATTTAGGTTCACTATGAAAATGATTAAGGTTCACTATTCTTCAAAATTTCATCTATTTTCGATTGTACATAACCATGAACCATGTTATTCCACACGAGACTTTTTTAATTTTAAATAAATAACTGTACCAATCCCTTGTATAAGAATTTTAGCTATTTTTAAAACCATGATACAGATGAAACTTACATAATCCACATTTATAATGAACTATATGGATCCTTTATGTAAACTCCGGGTTCCAGCGGTAGCTAGCAACCTAGTACGAGACAATCAAGTCCAATATTAAAAAATGTGATAACTCATAACTCCTGAAAATAGTGTCAGATGAACACAAGAAGTACACCATTAGAACCACTTTGTCTGAAACCCCTATATAGAAAACTTACGGTCCCTTGGATTTGAATAACGAGGAAAATCTATTGGCTTGAAAAATAAGAAAAGTACATCTTTGTTTTTTTCTTCTTACTTTTCCTCAGATAGTGGGGCCATCAAGTAAAATGTAAAGTAAAATGACCATCATCAAGACTTAATGGCACCACAAATTTACATTAAAAGACCAAAAAATTCAATAGGATACCCCTCACTTACAGGATTGAAAACAAGCATTTGGCACAAGAGATGTACTGCTTCATGTGTGGCCTGGGCGGATAGGCTATAAAGTGAAGTTAGTGAGTTCATTTTATGTGGTGAACGAGCCATATGCTTCCTTGCGGCATCGCACGCTGTCAACATATCTTCAGGATTAGGAGTTCCCAATAAATCTGTTATCAGTTCAAGCTAAAAAAAAAACAATGATAACCTTATTTTTCTGAACAATTTAGAGTTTTTTTTTGTATAGGACACGAGAACAGAACTTGCTGCTTTGGAACTCTCATGGATTTTTTCTAAGATTTCAGTTCAAGCTAAAAAAAAACAAAAAACAATGATAACCTTATTTTTCTGAACAATTTAAAGTTTTTTTTTGTTTTTTGTATAGGACACGAGAACAGAACTTACTGCTTTGGAACTCTCGTGGAATTTTTCTAAGATTTAAGTTCAAGCTAAAAAAAACAATGATAACCTTATTTTTCTGAACAATTTAGAGTTTTTTGGTTATTTGTATAGGACACAAGAACAGAACTTACTGCTTTGGGACTCTCATGGATTTTTTCTAAGATTTCAGTTCAAGCTAAAAAAAAAACAATGATAACCTTATTTTTCTGAACAATTTAGTTTTTTTGTTTTTTGTATAGGACACGAGAACAGAACTTACTGCTTTGGAACTCTCATGGATTTCTTCTAAGATTTCAGTTCAAGCTAAAAAAAAAAAAAAAAAAAAAAAACAATGATAACCTTATTTTTCTGAACAATTTAGTTTTTTGGTTATTTGTATAGGACACAAGAACAGAACTTCCTGCTTTGGAACTCTCATGGATTTTTTCTAAGATTTCAGTTCAAGCTAAAAAAAAAACAATGATAACCTTATTTTTCTGAACAATTTAGTTTTTTTGTTTTTTGTATAGGACACGAGAACAGAACATACTGCTTTGGAACTCTCATGGATTTCTTCTAAGATTTCAGTTCAAGCTAAAAAAAAAACAAAACAAAAAAAACAATGATAACCTTATTTTTCTGAACAATTTAGAGTTTTTTTTTTTTTTTTTTGTATAGGACACGAGAACAGAACTTACTGCTTTGGAATTCTCATGGATTTTTTCTAAGATTAAATAAAAAAAACTAGTTTTTTAAACTGAAAGTAAGGAGCGACATTAAAACTTAAAACGAACAGAAATTATTCCGTATATAAAAGGAACTGTCCCCTCCTCAACGCATCGCTCTTTACGCTAAAGTTTTTTATTGTTTTAAAAAATAAAATTGTGAGACAGAGTCAAACTTTAGCGTAAAGAGCAGGGCGTTGAGAAGGGGAGAGCCCCTTTCATATACGGAATAATTTCTGTTCGTTTTAAGTTTTAATGTCGCTCCTTACTTTCAGTTTAAAAAACTTGTTTTTTTTTATTTAATCTTAGAAAATTTTATTTAATCTTTGAGCGTGGGAGGGGGCCTAGTTGCCCTCCATTTTTTTTGTCACTTAAAAAGGGAACTAGAAGTTTTAATTTCCATTCCAATGAGCCCTCCCACGATATTCTAGGACCACTGGGTCGATACTATCACCCCTTAAAAAAAAAAAAAAAAAAAAAAAAAAAAAATAAACACGCATCCGTGATCTTTCTTCTGGCAAAAAATGCAAAATTCCACATTTTTTTAGATAAGAGCTTGAAACCTCTACAGTAGAATTCTCTGATACGCTGAATATGATGGTGTGATTTTCATTAAGGTTCTATAACTTTTAGGGGGTCTTTCCCCCTTTTTTCGAAAATCAGCCAAATATTCTAAGTAACTTTTGATGGGTAGGACTAAACGTGATGAAACTTATATATTTGAAATCAGCATTAAAATCTAATTCTTTTGATGTATCTATTTGTATCAAAATACCGTTTTCTAGAGTTTCGGTTACCATTGAGCCGGGTCGCTCCTTACTTACAGTTCGTTACCACGAACTGTTTGATTTCATCAGAATTTCCCACTTTACAGTTTTACTGGAAATTCCGTTTTACGTTACCGTTAACGTTTTACTGGAAATTCTCTGTAGCGACCATATTTCCAAAATTTTAAATACTGCTATTTACTGACTATCAAATACCTTTTACTTGAAGTCCCATAGCTTGAATTGAATTTAATACAGTGAGTGTAAATGGAAAAGTGTAAAGTTAAGAGCCAAAGGAGTAAACATATAATGTTCCGAGAGTTAATTGTACCAGTACCCAGAGATAATTGTCTATAATTTCTCTTGTTCCCTCATCTTGTCTCTCTTTTAGTTACTTTGGTCTTACTTTTGGTTTAATTGCGTCTCTTTTTTAGCTTTTCTTCTTCCCTCATCTCGTCTCTCTTTTACTTACTAGTTTGGTTGGCTGAAAGAGAATCAGCGGGAAAATTTTTATTTCTAACGCGATTGTTGGTTTACGATAGAAGTTACGATAGAATGTTGGTTTACGATACGATAGAAGTTTTTTTTTTTTTTTGGGGGGGGGGGGTCTTTTTTATTATCCTTAAATTATCCATAGGTTAGATTGCACAGCATAGATAATTGATAACATGCAATTTTTGCAAGCCAAGCTGTAATTATAAACAAGAGTAAACACGAATGTTGTTTAGAAAATTTATCACTTTAAACAAAAGTCTTCAACCTTTAAACACTCAAAAATTGTATTTACCACGTTTTACGTCCTTTTTCAAATTTGCCAACTAGGTCGATACCACAAACTATTAGTAAACGAATTTCAAGATCATAATCGACGGTATTTAAACGAAAGGGAGCCTATTGCTACTTCCACTTACTACTCCCTGCAGCACCAAGCGGCCCGAAGCCAACACAGATGGCTATGCTCATCCTCCCCCAAATCTATTAACTCTTTACCCCCTCCCAAGGAGTTCCGAATTCCTTTAAATTCTTCTTTAAAACATCTTCCCACCCCATTCAGCGACGACCCACTTTTCGTTTGGCGTAATAAATCGATTTAATTTGGCTTTGAATTTATCCACCATGAACACTTACCCCACAAGTGTTAAGATACCTTTCAACTCGTTATGTATCCTCGATTTTTTTGTTTGTTCCGAGGATTCTCCTTCCAACCTCCGAAATCACTTCCGAACAGGTTTTAATCCATTTTGTAGATTATTTTCTTTAAATCTAACCGCCCGAAAAGAGTTGGAAACTAACAGCTCTGAGAGCTGGGGCAGTTGGGCAGTATCTGGAATGGACTGGCCCTGTCCCTAGATGTTCATAATTTGCACCATTTCTCAAAAATTATCTACCACTCTCACAACCACCTTACTACACTGGGATATAATTGTCGCTTTCAATAAAACTTATCATTTTTTATGTGTGCTGTGATCAATCGACCATTAATGTTTTATGCGTGTATGTGTTTCCTATGTATTTTTTATGTGTTTCAATTTGACTTTTTAATGGCCACCAAAACCATTTCTAACTTTTAAGCTATGAAAGCAATGACGAGAGCTTTCATTTAGCCAAGATGTAGAGGCGGGATAAAAACTTACATTGAGCCTGAAGATAGCCTTAAAGTCTGACAAACTTAGAAGATTACCCAAATAAAGCACCGTATGCTCAGGTATGCTGTGCAGTCTGTCTGCACGAATCATTCCGGTAAGCTGTGGTAAACATTTTGGTAAATCTCCTGGGTTCTGGGAGGTTTCCTTAGTCAATACCCGTTAGATTTCCTGCACGAAATTATGGTAGATTCCCAGACAAGTAATAGTCATAAAGTCTGAGAGCAAATCTGACAACCCTGCCTGTTCCATCAATGTACATGTGCACACATTATGCACGTTACAAATTTGCACGTTACAACATTATGCACGTTACACCTGATTGTATATCTAACAAATTTAAGCTTCTGCACATCTGAAAAACAACTCCATCTAGATTCCAAATATATAACAGTTTATTAGCGCGTGCGATTTGATGTTTTTGACCTTTCTTCCTCCACCTGAAGGGACTAATACTTTGTGTTGTGTGTTTATATTTTCTGTTACTCTGTGTTACTACTGAGTCTTATTATTATTATGTACTAAGCTGAGTGAGTCTCTGATTATGTGCTGTCAACAAAGGTTGAATAATTAGGTGGACTTTCCGACAACCTAAAACTTGGTGCTAAAGAATTGTTTAGTTTGTTGTCTCATCCCACTCGTTTCTTTTCAAACTTTTTTTTAAATATTCATTTAAGGCAAGGTTTGAATGCTTGGGTCGATGGGAACAGTTTCTTAAAAGAAATCGCTACTTTATGTAAAGAACATTTATATTCTTGTATATTCTAGTTTTTTTTTTTTATATTTACAAAAGGAATCGTTACTACATTTATTATATATATATATATATATATATATATATATATATATATATATATATATATATATATATATATATATATATAATAAAAAATATTAAAAAGAATTTTATAAAAGAATAAAAAATAGAGAAATAAAAAGGGACAAAAATTAGCATTTTTTTTTCTTCAAGATTCCAAACCACCAGCTATAGTAATTATCATTTGACATTTTCAATTTACCCTATCCCTTGCACATCCTGTAGCAAGAATATTTGCCCTTTTTCATTAGGATAAATACCAAAAATAATTTTCTGTCCCAACGCTTGGTGCATCACCAAGCGTGCATCACCAAGCGTGCATCACCAATGCATCACCCTTTGCAAATACATTGTGAAGATAATTCTTGTTCACTCGTTCTATTTCGCCAGAAGCTTTCAAAACCATACCTGTTGTATAGGAGTTTGCGCCTGGAACAAAATCCTTCTTCCTAGAAGTTCACCAAAGATGCACCCAACACTCCAGACATCCACGGCGGCTGTATAATGTTTTGCCCCCATCAAAATTTCAGGAGCTCTATAATACTGAGTCACAACTTCTTGGGTCATCGCAACATTTGGATCAGGTTCCTCAACACGTGCAAGGCCAAAGTCACATATCTAAAATAACAAATTATAGAAAAATATATATAAAAAAAAACATTTTAGTAAAAAAAATCATTTTCAAAAGAAAAAAAAAGTGGATCTCGAGAAAAATTTCCGATAATAACGCTGGAGGATTTTTCCATGGATGAATTTTTAATGGGGGAAGGGAATTTTTCATGAAGAGGGTGCCGGATTTCTCAGCATTATTTATTGGAGCAAACAGTTAAAGAAACAAAAATCCTGAAGTTATTTTTACCCCATCATTTGGTTCATCAAAATCGATACAGTGATGTCTCTTCTGCTTTTATTTTCTCTGTCGCTTAGGTCAAATCTCTTAGGCCTCTGAACATTTCAAGGGACAATATATATTTAAATCTAAAACTGTAAACATTAAAGGAGCATCCTATCCAGTTCTAACTCGCATATTCATTGACTCATTTATTCGGTAAAATGAACTTTTCAGTTTTCCAAGGGCCAAAATTGGTTTTTTTTTAATTAAAGCCCTCCTGTTTGAACGTATATATAGGTGCTATTCTAAAAGCAAAGAACTCAGTTCCATGAAATCTTTATTTAAACATGTTTTCATTCTAGTATCAAATTTGTTTGTATGGACCAAGACATATTTCTAAATTAATTTACAATAAAATACATTCAAATAATATAACTAACTACTATCCTGTAATAACTTTCCTTCTAGAAACTTATTTGACTATTTTAGCATATAAATAATGTATCTTTGATATATAATAAAACTCACCCAAATAATATGTCTTTTTGCAAGGTTGTTATTTCAAATGCAAGTAATATAAAAATAACAATAATAATTTGTTTTTAACCCACATCATATGCGAAAAGAACAGGTATGAAGCATAACCAAAAAGAAGAAGAGAATACACTGCAATACATTAGTACATGCAAACATAAAAAATACGCAAGAGCAGAGTAAAAAAGGAAAGAAAAAAATATTGAGATATCGTGTGTCTAAAAATAAAACATCCTGAAAGACCTAATTTCAAAAACTTTCAACTACGTTTAATAAAATGGCTATCTAAAAATTTTGATTGGATGTTTTTGGGGAAAAGGTGGGCGTGAGAGGGGGGTTAGTTGCCCTCAAATAACTATCAAGACGCGGATAAAGGCTGACAAGTTTCTAAAAATTTCGGACATGTCCATATTTTAATAAGATAAATTTTATTAGACAAGATTATAAAAATCTTGGAGGTTAAAAAAAAAACATTAATAAGCTTAAATATTCGTGAAAATGAGACAGAAAAGTGGATTTGAAAAATGTCCTATAAATATACGCGTGTATGGGAAATATTGAAAAGTATAGGCGTGCATGGATAATTTAATATCACCCAGATGCAGATCCAGGAGGTGGTTTTCGGGAAACGCCCCTGCCCCACAGAAGGTAAAAATTGCGCTAATTACAGGGTCGGATGGGTAAAAAATACTGACGGGAGAAACAAACTTTATCGGTGCTCCACCCCCAAAAAATTAATCCTGTATTCATCCCTGTTATCACCCAGAGTGTTAGGGAGGCAGCCAGAGTCCTTTTCCAAAGAGGAGGAGATCTGATGCTTGGAACAGAATTTAGTTCGCCCAAAGATACATATTTTCCCCATTTCTTTTCAGGGGGACGTGTCCACGAAAATATTGAGGGCAGGAGGTATACCTTCGGGCAGGTATGGGTCGTGTTTATGTCCTAACGAATTTTAGATGTTTTCACCTTTTTAAAAAGTCTTAATACTCGCTCCAAAAAAGATAATTAGCAGAAAATCAGCACACTTTGAGAATAGAAAACAAAAAAAGCACCTTATGCATGATGTTTCATGAAACGTCAGGTCAAGTCCATTTTTACATTTGCAGTTGTTTTAATCCACAAATCAATTGATTTACTCTCATAACTTTGTAAATTCAGAAGAGCTTTCCTTAGCGATTCACAAGAAATAAAGATGAATACAAAAACGGACAAAAATTTGTTTTATTCAATATGAAATTATCAATTATTACGTAAAATTCAAAAAATTTCATAGGGTTTATCATTCAATCCTTCTTTTTCCTTTTCTTTATTTCCTTATTTTAACTCTCCTTGTTCTTTATTTTTTAAGTTGACCCCCCCCCCTTAAAAGAAATTGGAAATTTGCAAATTAAGATCACATTTTAAACTTAATATAATTGTTTTTTATTTTTTAAAACGCCCTACATTAGAACGTTAAATGGGATATCCCATTTCCTTCAAAGTATTTCCCTCTATTTTCTCCAGCTCCGAAGGAGAAGAGAATAGTGAAAACGCAGTATGGGCATTTCTATGCAGTCAGCTTTAAAGTAGTCGTGCTCTCCCAAAGAGTACTATGACATACATTCTAGACCGAGAAAGGCTCAAATTTTGTAAATTCAGATTCTATTTCCTAAAGTTTTTCAACTCTTCAGAACAATTTGACAAATGTGAATACAAAACTTTCCCTGTTCCTTGGCAACATATTGGCAATATGTTCCTTGGCTGTTCTTTGGTTTTACGTTATGTATAGTCCTCAGTTGCTCTCCAGATGAGATCTCGTCCCCCCTTTTGGATGGTTTAAGGTAAATCTATATGTTTTGATTGGTTTTTCATATCCTCTTGTGAATATAGTTTATGTATTTGCTAAGCATAAAAGAATTATAATAATTATGTTACTCTGTGCGCGTTTGTTCATGCTAGCAGTTTTTTTTTAATCTAATTTTTTTATCTCCTGGTTGGTTTATGAAGGAAATTACTGCATATTTTATCCGCACAGGATCCCTAGAGTTTAATGGCTAACGATTTTTATTCATTTTCTTCCTCGGTTTGGTTTCTCTAATGAATTACTTCTTCTTCTTTTGCAAATACCATATCAAAAAATACCTACCTTTAGCACACAATTGCTGTTGACCAACAAATTTCCAGGTTTAATATCCCGATGCAACACTCTCGCCGAATGTAAATATTTCAATCCACGAAGAATTTGGTAAAGAAAGACTTTTATGTGATCTGAGGATAGATGTTGTGGTGATACAATTATCTTGTGGAGATCGCTTTGCATTAGCTCAGTAATAACGTAGCTAAAAATAGAGGGTAATATTAAGAAATAAAAACAAAAAATCATAACGTAACAAATCATACATTGTTGCAACAAAACCTAAACAATCATAACATTTGTGCAAATGGAGGTACTTGTTAATTAAACGAAACACACCCAAGAAGTGACGTTAGGTTAATCCTAATGAAATATAACCTTTAGTTTATATAATAACATAATTTGGGCTATATATTTGCACATTAAGAAGGATGGGGGTAACGTATTTTGACAGCGTACCTAACCTAACCCCCACCCCCCTAAAGTGCGAACATATAGACCAAATTTTATAAGTCCAATGCATTCTATCCCCCGTCACTTGTCTTTTTGGCTATGAAACCGGTTTTCTGAAATCTAACCTAAGCATGATTCTTGACTATGTTTCGTTTAACTAACAGGTACCCAAATAGAAATTATAAAATGAAAAAAAAAAAAATGTCCAAATAAAAAAGTAAAGAAAATGAAAAATCTCCTAAAAAGGCAACGTTACACTCTTTGGTGTACAGCGCAAAGAGAACGTGCAACTTATAAGAGTGGAAACTGGCTCTAGTAAAACAAAAAATAATAAAATAAAACCACCACTAACTATATACCGTTTGCGTTTCTTGGCATTTTTTTCAAACTTCACAATTACGTTTTGTTTCAAAACTGATTTCCGACGCAAGGACCTAAGTATTCAAAAAGCGTCGTTAATCTGATACAATATAATACCAAAACTGACTATCTGACACTTATTACTACACTATGAAACGCCAAACGCTAGATGGCATTTGCGACTTTTTTTTCTTCGATACTAGCACCAATTTGTACTCTTGCAAGATTACCCCTATTCTTTGGTAGTGCTTATAGAAAAAATCAGGTTAATACATCAACCAGATGTGAGATCAAAACTCTACGTGACATGATTTGGAAAAAATACACAAAAGCTTAGGCTTATTCTTATGTCTAGTGAAGAAGATTTATTCTTTTCATAATTCAAAGTGTTTAATTAATTCTCAAAGAATTAGGAGAATTCATGGAGGTCCCAGGGACTTCTTGCTGCCCGGTTCTAAGCCAGCTCAAGCACTTCGGTGTATACTTAAGAAGATGTTTGACCTCTATTGTACACTGGTATGCTGGATCATTGAGTTTCCTGGTGTCGAAATAATTTCCAGCATTTAAAGAACACGAAAATTGGAACTTGGAATGTGACGACGTTAAAAAATGACTGTTGTATCGACAATTTAACTGACGAATTCAGACGATTCGAACTGGACTTATTAGGAATTTCAGAAACTCATATCCCAGGGTTAGGAAGCATAAAATTAGGTGGTATAGAATTTGTTTACGCAGGCAGGAAGGATGGGGCACATTGACAAAGAGGAGGGCTCATGATGAATAAGGAAGCTGCTAAGTCTTGTTTAGGCTGGGAAAGTATTAATAATAGAATACTAATTGCTCATTTTATGACTAGAAAGTTCAGGGTTTCAGTTATAGTAGTATACGTCCCTGTAGAACCAGCAGACAGAGATACTAGGGACTCAGATGAATTTTAGTTACAGTTACAGGAGCAAATAGACAAGGTCCCAGGTAGAAATATGATGTTATTACTGGGAGATTTTAATGCCCAGGTTGGTAAAAATAGGGATAGATGGTATCCTACCTTAGGTAAGTTTGTTGTTGGAAAAGAAAACAGTAATGGCTACAGATTTTTGCAATTTCGTGGGTAAAGTAATCTAGTTATAACCAGTACGGTGTTTGGTCATAAAATGTCTCATATATTAACATTATCTTCACTTGATGGAAATACAGCTGACCTTATTGATTATATTATAGTAAGCCGAAGACTGGCAGGATCATTACAAGATACTAGGGTATATAGAGGTGTTGCTATTGATGTTAAAAGTAGAGATCAGCATCTAGTAGTGTCAAGAGTTAATTTAAAGCTGAAATATCGTAAGGGTAACTACCTCCCGGGAAGTTGTAATGTTGGTAGACTCCAGGATGAGAATTTGAGGGAAACTTTCCAGGAACAGTTGAATACTAAACTTGAGAGTTTAAAATTTGATAATGTGGAAGATAGTTGGAATAATTTAAAAAAAATAATTTGTGAAGTTGCTGAAGGTGTTTTAGGGAAGAAAGCTAGAACTGCAGCTAAGAATATTAGTGAAAAAGCTTTATGTTTAATAGAAAGGAGAAAGGACTTGTACAAGAATTATCTGAGTGATAGATCGTATGAAAACAAAAGAAATGTAAATTGAGTGGAGAAAGCATTAAAATATAAACTAAGGAGTTGTGAAGTGGAGACCATGGATAAAATTGCCGAGGATCTGGATGATGCAGATAGACGGCATAATAGTAAAATGTTGTAATGGCCTGTTAATAAATTAAGAGGGAGTAGTCAATCTGGACTTGGCCCAGTTGAAGATAGGAATTGGGTCGCAATTAGCGATAAAGAAAAAAGTAAATAGGGATGAGCCGAACATTTTGAGAACTTGCTTAATTGAGATAAAGATACAGGAAATAATATAGAGGAAAATGAAAAAGTTTGTCATTCTTTGGATGTGAAGGAAGATATGTTTTGTGAGGAGGAATTAGCAACAGTACTAAAAGGATTAAAGAATTATAAGGCTCCTGGTGCTGATAGGGTGGTAAATGAGTTACCTAAATATGGTGGCGCTGAGGTTGAAAATAAGTTATTGAAGATTATGAATATGATCTTTTAAAATGGGGAAGTACCTAACGATTTTAGGAAAACCTTAATTAAGCCACTTTATAAGAAAGTTGTTAAAGTGAGTGTGGTAATTATCGAGGCATTAGTCTGGTCTCTGTAGATAGTAAACTACTTAGTAATATGATACTTTTTAGACTGAGAGATGCCGTAGACAAAGTTTTAAGAGAAGAGCAGTGCGGTTTTAGAAAAGGTAGAGGATGTGTCAATCAAATTTTCACTCTTAGGATAATAATTGAGAAGTGCTTGAGTTTTCAAACACCTTTGGTCCTCAGTTTTATAGATTATGAGCAAGCGTTCGATTCTGTTGATAGAAGACCTTTAATAAAGGTTTTATCCTTGTACGGTATACCAGACAAATACATTAAGGTGATTAGTGCTATGTACGAGAATAACACTGCTGCGGTTAAGGTAGGAAATGAGGTTAGGAGCTGGTTTTGTATTAAATCAAGAGTTAAGCAGGGTTGTGTTCTATCCCCCTTTATATGGATTATTTTGATAGACGTTGTCTTAAGAAGCACACGAAAGGCAATGGGGGACCTCAGAATGAAATGGGAGGAAAAAGTCTATTGGATTTGGATTATACTGATGATTTAAGCATCCTAGATGAAAGTTTTAGCAAACTAAAGGAACTTTAAGAGGTTTTGTGAGTTCAGGGTGCTAGTATAGGTTTGAAAATTAATGTTAAGAAGACTAAGTCACTGAGGCTAGGAATAAGTGAAGATGAAAAGGTGACGTTGCGTAATGATAAGATTGATCAGGTGGGCAGCTTCACTTACCTTGGTAGCATTATTAGTAACGATGGTGGGAGCAGTGAAGATGTTAAAAATAGAACAGCCAAAGCTCAGGGTGTTTTTTCACTGCTAAAAAAAGTCTGGAAGAATAGGAAGATAAGTCTGCATACAAGGTTTAGAATATTAAAAGCTGCAGTAATGACAGTAGACAAATATAGCTCGGAATCATGGGCACTTTGAAAAGTGGATGAAGATTTTATAGATGTTTTCCAGAGTAATTGCTTAAGGGTTGCTCTGGGTACCCGGCTGACTGACCATATTTCAAACAATAGGCTGTACAAAAGGTGTGGTTCAATACCGCTCTCTAGGGCTATAATGAAAGAAAGGTTGAAATGGTTAGGGCACGTTGTACGGATGAACGATGACAGATTGCCGAAGATTGTTCATTTCAGCCAACCATCTAGAGCTAAACGGAAAGCAGTTCGTCGTCGTCCGGGGTGGGAGGACGTCATAAAGAAAGATTTAAAGGAAATGGGAACTTCGTGGGCGGGTGTAAAAAGGGAGGCTTTGAATAGATTGGGGTGGAGGAGGATCGTGCGTAGCTGTGTTGGCCTCAGGCGGCTTGGTGCTGCGGTGAGTTATTAGTAGTAGTAGTAATAGTTTTAACATCGACAAGTTTCACCCTTTTAAATGAGCAATTTCAGTATTTCCAGAAAGATCATTGGTATAAGGTAATTACATTGGTGAAACATTGGTATAAGGTCTCCTAATGCATTTGTTGAGATCCGCAGGATCAATTAAAAGAATATACTGTTTTTTGGGTAAAAGCTTCGTTTGTGGCGTAAAAAATTGATGTCAAGACTTTTTACGCTAGGAGATGGATTTCTTTAAGGGTATATTGTGATTGCGTTTTTCTGCTTTATCCCTATCGCCCGACAGGCTTAGCTGCATCACATGTGTGTAATGTGTCACATGTGTGCAAGTAACAAGCATAAGCATGTAATATGTATGTGTCACTTAAAAAGGGCACTAGAGCTTTTAATTACCATTCAAATGAGCCCTCTCCAGATTTTCTAGGATAATTAGTTCGATAAAATCACTCCTGGAAACAAACACAAAAACAAATAAGCATGCATCTGTGATTTTTCTTCAGGCATATTTTCTCAGACTCATAGCTTTTGATGTGAACTTCGGAATTTTATATATTTGAAATCAGCATAAAAAGGCCAATTCTTTTGATGCATTAATTGTTATCAAAATTCTGTTTTTTAGATTTTCAGTTGTTATTGGACCAAGTCACACCTTACTTGCAGTTATGTAGCTGATACAGTACATACATAAGATAATTATTTAATTACATACATACACAAGTATGTATATGAACGTTTACAATATTATAAGTATGTACTAAGTATTAGAACCGAAACAAAGATATTTCAATGCCAAAAGGACTTATAAATATGAATACTTAAACCCACTTGCAAGGTAGCAACGATACCCTTGATATGTGCTGATTTATGAGTAGTGCTCGTGGCACTTTTACTCCATAGGTAGTGCTAATAGTTACAACTAAAATAACAGAAAAATACTGAGATTTATTCCTGTTTTTTCTACATTATTAGTTTTTCACAATAGAATGACAAGAAAAGATAACAGAATAAAACAACCTATTTGGAGGAAAAGATACTACCTTCATCTTTCCGCCAAAAACAACGCAAATTTGAACAAATCAACTAATGCAGGTTTTCATCGTTATAGACATAGGTTCCCTGGACAAACAGCTTCTAAAGCCCACATTTTGTTTTGGTTCTCTAAATCTTTTTTGTGCATATTCAGAATTCAATTCATAAATAATACAAAATCCCAATCTTAAGATTTAATTAAATCTTAATAATCTTCTAGAGTTTGTATCGATGAATATTTTTCAATTACACCAGCCAAAAAGAGATTAACCACCTTTAAAGTTTTAGTCCTTGTGCAAAACAGTATTTTGAAAAGATGACATTTTTATGGGTTGTAAAATGGAGTATTGACCCCCCCCCCCAAAAAAAGACGGTTTCTTAATGTAGCTCCATTAGAAAAGAACTTCAAAATGAAAGAAATACTCACATTTCCTGAAAGTAATCAACATGCGGTGGTTGAAGAACATCTAAAGCAGACAATACCTGAAAAAAAAAGGTTTAACTCATTACTTGTACATGTGTTTCCCAAACACAAAAAGTACCCTTATCCCACTCCATGACTAAGAAAATCTCGAATGTTTCAGCACGAGCCCCCCCCCCCCAGAAACCCTTTCACCCTTTTTAGTATTATAAAGGCTGAGCAGTACCAGCTCACCAGATTCAACCAGTGCGTTTGTAAACACTGTGTCTTGAATGAACACTGTAGCAGCTTCATAAAAACACTTGTTGCGTTCCGCAAGCGTGATTCTGACCCACTTACCGAAACATTGCGCTCTTGACGTAGTGACGATTAAAACCAATAAATGAGCAGTACTGCCGACAGCTGAAACTTCTGGTGTATTAAGAAAAGAACCCTTCACAATAAGAAAGTCGGCATCACTGGAGACATGATGAAGTTGAATTCTATTTTTTTTAAGACGTAGCATAAGCAGCAAGATGAACCTCTGCCTGGTGCCTTGTTACTAAGAAATTCTTCCTTCTTAACCGAAAGTGGCATAGAGGGTGTAAAGGGGATCTTACGGCAAGACATCCCTTTTATTCTTTTTCGATGAATTCAGTCTCTGGTGGAATGTCCACAGCATTATGCGCTGAAGATAACGTGTGCATTTCTCATTGATGATTCAAGTAAGCCACATAGATGTCAGAGATATCCGCATAAAATAACTCTACTTACCATGATGTTCTGTGCAGCAGCAACCGTTCATCAATAACGTAGTGGTGAAAAGTGACGGGGAAGACTGGGACAAAACTGAGGCATCCTTTATAGATGGGGTTTGTAAGACGTGCCTTGTCGGGACCTCACATAACTTAAACGCCAATAGAAAATATGCTTCCTAATACATATTGTTTTCTAGTGTGTAGACATAATGCGTAAGTTTTCTTAGTCGAAATCTAAGCATTTTTGAAGAAAAGTAATTTTCGGAATTTTTCCCGTAAAATTTGACTTTGGGCGAAATTGAAGTTTAAAGCAATTTTAAAGCTAATATTTGTTCTCAGGAGATCTGAATACATAGTAACAAAAGACCCTTAAAAAACTCAAAGCGTAAAAATTTATTTTTATTTTTGTGCTTAAATTCGGGCTCTAAGTTCGATTTTGAATTTTTCAGATTTTCATGAGTATTTTAGTGTAAGTAATTTGTTTTATTTGTTCCAGGTTTGACCATCAAGGGCGTATCCAGGATTATGTTCAGGGGGGGTGGGGGTGGTAGTTACGAATCTTTTTATTCGAAAACGCATCAAAAATTTATTTATATGCATTTTTGTTAAGTTTTACTAGTCGAACTCAAATTTCGCATGTTATAGAGTTTGAATCCCAATAACTTTTTATGAAAAAGATATATAGCCCACCTAAATGTACAAGATATATTCCCTTTTTTCACCCAAATAAAGTTCCAGTTCATAAATATTTCTTTCCAATCGAACCTTAATAATCATTGAAAAAAATGTGGATCAGTTTTGAAGTGCATCAAAAAGTGAAAGGCTAAACTAAAATTTTATTTGCTATATAGAGAATGCTACGGTTTTTATCTAGGGTGTCTCAAAAGAACGCCAGACGTGAATATGCTAGAAACCCATTTTATGACTATACAGCACAAAAGTTAGCCTGGAAAACAAAGACGCACGTCTACTGGGGATTCATTTCTCCATTAATCTCTCTTGGAATAACCACCTTGAACCTCATAAGCAAGAAAGCTGGGAGTTACTCTTCGCTGCAAAAACCTTCTTCCATCCAGCTCAATTATCCTATTCTACAAGTCCTGCATCAGACCCACATCTGAATATGGATGCCCGCTATATGCTGGTGCTCCGAAAACACTGTTGGCATCACTCCAGAATAGGGCAAAGAAGATGGGCTGCACCTCTACACATGAGTCACTCCATCTTGTAAATAAAAAGTTTGATGTAGGGTCCATGGCTATTTTCTACAAATACATGAATTCACCTCCCTCAGACAAGCTCTCTCGCATTAAGCCTCCCTTTGTCCAGCCGACAAGGCAGATACGAAAGCACACATCTCGGTTCAATTATCTAAAGGAGGACACGCCAAGAACCGAGTACTTCAGGAACAGCTTCATCCGGCGTTGCACTTCTATCTAGAACGATCTTCTAGGGGATGTTATTCCTGCAAATCCCTCTGTTGACTCCTTCAAAAGAGGGTTCAACAAACATTTAAAACCTCAAGAATTCGGAACGAGGTAAAATAATACCAATATATCAGATACCTCTAAGTACTTGGTGCCGTGATTATAGAAAAAAAACAGGCTCTTTAAATCCGGCATTCTTTAAGAGATAACATTTATTACGCTATATGCCACTGCAATCTTCATTTATTTTAGACGGTATCACGCTTAGCCGGGGTAAACAAAGCCACGATTTTATGTGATAAACTTTGATCTCCGTTGTTTTTGGCGACTTGAAAATTACCGTGGTAGATTTTACAGTATTTCAAAAACACGCGGACATCGGTTAATCGCCGATTTAAGTTACGGAAAAACTTACTGGAATACACCAATTGCAAACAAAATGAAAACTGAAAAAATCAGAAAGAGATTAAGCTTACATTGAAAAATAAAACTTATTTAAAATAAGCTTGGTAACAAATTTCTCGTTGTCGGTCTGAGGCTACCGCAAAAATTCTTTGGTGTCAACTCGTTATATTTTCAGATGAAATATCACGACATTTTACTTGCTGTCAAATTCAATGATAATCACAAAATGAAAATCGCAGCTTTGAAAACCCCGGATCAAACGTGCGTAAATCGCATGATGGAAAAACTGAATTCTTCAAGAAGCGGTAAAGATTGTACTGCATGTACGCATTTTAGTATAGAAATGGCAACTTTTCTTTATTTACACAAGAGGTCATTTAGACTTCCTAGAAAGCCGTGACTAAATTAGGTATACGTGAAGTTATTTCCAGTGAAAATTACCTATTGTAGGTATAGATGGAAGAGGCACTCACTCATTATTCTTGGCAAAACTCTCAGTCAAAATAAGAACAACAAAAATTCACCATTTTTAGCAGCCAGATTAGCAGTGAATATGGTGCAATTGCAATGGAAATATCGGTCTGCACCAAATTATGGAAAAACAAAATTAGCCATGTTTGGAAGTCACATTAATAAGAAAAATCTTACAAGTTCAAAATCATAAAAAGTAATAAGGCCTATACTGCCAAAAATGTCAAACTTTTTGAACCAATGTTAGCATGAAGATAAAAGCGACAGAATAAAATAAAAAGTCCACAAATTAAAAAATAAGATTACAAATCTACTAATAAAAACAATATAGAATAGAACCCAAGAAGATATACAGTCATTTCTTTTTACAACTGAGGACATCTACAAACGTGCAGACAAAAGCGAAAATCTCAGCACAGCTGTTATTCGCCAGGTTGGCAGCAGAAATTCAATACGTCTTGAGATATAGTATACAAATATTAGCAAAGAATAATAAAAAAAACACAATATTTTTAGCTTTGTTTGGCTATTAGCAAACTGACGTTTTTTTTATTCATTTATTTTATTTTCTTACAATGCATTTTGCTAAAAACAAAGAACCAACAGAAGAAAAAACTTCTCATCATGGGCTCAATTTTGCCAGGAATGAAAACAGAAAGGACGAAAATAGAAAAATAAACCACTCATCGGTTTAGTTTATTGAATACGAGTCCCATACCCCCCCCCTGCATAAAAAGAAGGAAAAGGCATTGCACCTTCTGAATTATCAAAGCCGAGATTAGCACCAAGACAAACAGATATACTGCTTCTTTAGCACATATCTATAGAGAGCAGGAAAGACAAATAACATTTTCAAAACAAAGCAAAAAACGAAGCTTACATTTTCATGCTTAAAGAAGCAGAGCATTTTAAGCTCTCGAAAAACCCGCTTCGATGAGACCAAAGACTGAAAGACGTTTGGCATTTTCTTTAAGGCAACTCTTTTTCCGTTTCGAGGATCCGTTACTGACCTGAAATAAGGATACAGAACTAATTATTGCGAGTGGCAAATGAGTTTTTAGAATAGTCAACACTGAAATTCAAAATGGAATTTTAACAGATAATGCCATCAGTTTCAATAATAGCACTGTGTAAAAAAAAAAAAAAAAAAAAAAAAAAAAAATACCCACAAAAAGAAAATAAAAAAAATAAGTTGTTACAAAAAAATCCATTAGTGATACAAACATTAATGATGAAGACCGCCCAAATACATGATTACTTTGCACATTGATAAAGTGTAGTATAGCTGTTCTTCACTTATAGTCCTTGTGGATTCAGTCACCGTACCAGTTTCATAAAATATCTAATAATACTAATCCAATTTAACTGTCTTTGTGCAATTTTTCACTTTCCCAGTAATTAAAGCAATCAAAGAGACGGAACAGAGAGAAGAAGGGGAGATAAGAGAGAGAGAGAGAGAGAGAGAGAGAGAGAGAGAGAAGAGAGAGAGAGAGAGAGAGAGAGAGGCAGATAAGTGGAAAAAAACATCAATATTTTGAAATAGACGAATATTTGGATCCTAAAGCTGAAACTGCTACCCAAAATTTAGTACATATATAAAAAAAATTACCAAACGACTCCAAAGGCTCCATATCCAATAGGTCGGTCAGGTATCGCTTCCTGGGTCCCTGTAACTGAAGAGCTAGTTTGTGGTAAATTTGCAGTTGCATAGTTACTCGTTTGCTGCTGAACAACTGCGTTCTGAGCTGGAATGTGTCCATTTAATCTGAAATTCAATATTTGCCTCAATTAAAAACAAAAGGCCAATCGCACCAACGATAAAAAGAAGACATTAGGGTTCACAAGGTACATTGTAAATTCACGTATTCTTGAAGTGACACTTCAGTTCAGCCCACTATTTGAAGTGAAAAAACCCACATTGTTGAAACTTAATGAATCACTTACTAAATAGTGAAACCCAACTGGATTCCATCCTATAAATTTGAATGCCAAACTTGGCACCATCAATTTGTGCACGAAATATAGTTCAAAGAAACATTGTTGTTGATAAGATCTTAATAAACAGATCTAAGGGCAATGCTAAAGGGTTTAAAAGTATGCCATCTGGCAGAAACATCCTTCTATATCTTTTTCTCGGATTTTGAGAGGTAGACCGAGAGAAGCAAGGTCTAGGGGGGGGGAGCGAATTACTCCAAGAGTGGGTAAATAAATTAAAGGAACATTCTCAAACAGTATAATTTAGGACACAAACTTTTTAAGGAGTTTGCAGAAGGAGAATTTGGCATTCACTTGTGATATCATTAATATGGCAATTCCAATGCAGTCTACTTTGTCCCAGTAATTTCAAAGAACTTACCGGCCCTTTTAGAGGGATAGGGCGAACGAACGAAGGGCGACTTTAAGAAAGTCAATTGTTAAAATTGTTGACTGAAGGATCAGTTGAATCTGTTGGCTACTTTTTAAATTTTTATAACGCGTCTCTGTAACTGCAAGATCATCAAAAATCGAATCTATACTAAAAATCAACAACAAGGTTGTTAATCATAACAAGGAATAAAATTAGATCAAACGGTTTTCCCCAGGACACATAATTGCAAATTAGGAAAGGACTAGGATGTAGGCATAGGTTTAAAACTACTTGTGTTCTATCAGAGAGGAAAGACACGAATATTCTAATTGAAGAGGGGACAGCACTGAGAAGTCGGCTCGGAGTAGTCCCGAGTCACAAAAAACTTGCCTTCAGGATTTGACTAACGCAGCTCTAAAGGGGCTGTGTAGCTTCACCTTTTTCCGGGTATACAAGTTGGGAAAAAATTGGCTTTAACGGTTGTTGGCCAAATGGAGAATGGCTTTAACGGTTTTCCCCAGGACACATAATTGCAAATTAGGAAAGGACTAGGATGTACGCATAGGTTTAAAACTATTTGCGTTCTATCAGAGAGGAAAGACACGAATATTCTAATTGAAGAGGGGACAATTTGATAGCTAGTTAAGTATATTTCTACCAGTGTATTGAGGTTAACTAAATTAGCAGCTTTTTGTAAGACCGCTGCTATAAGACTGAGGCAGGTATTAGGTTTTTCAATTTGTTACATACTGTGCCTCTAAGATGAACAAGATAGTGGGTAAAATGTAAGTTTTTGAACGTTCAACATTCGGAGTTATCTTTTCTTTCAACTACTCAGGTAAAGAGCTTCATACAATTTGGGAAAAACGGGAGTAATGGGTTGGTCACCATCAAAATCTTGCTTCTTAGGGTTTTTTTTTATAGAAGTAATAAAAGCTAAGTCTTTCAATTTAGGAACTTACCAATAGAGGCAATTTTATATAAATTAAAATAAAAAATTTGAAACATTATACATTGGCAAGAGCTTTAATTAGTCTTATTGGAATATCTAGTGGACAAGTGCTCCACTTTCTTCTGGTGTTAACTTTATGCTCCACATTAAAGAACGAAATAATGGGGAAGCTGAGAGACATCACAATAATCTTGAGAATCTATAGAGAAGGGAGGGAAAAGGATTTATTCAGGTTACAAGCTGTCTCTAAGGGTTCTCCTTCAAGACGGAGATTTGGTTCAAGTTCAAATCATTGTTTTTAACAACCACAAATAAATAAACAAATAAATAAGGAAAACACTTTTGCACTGGAGAAAAACCTAAAAAAATAATTCTAAAAAATAATTTTAATTTTATTTTATCATTGTTTTGGATTAGAAGCATACACACCTTTGACTAAGCAAATTTATGTATAAAAAAAAAAGAGAGAGAGAGAGAGAGAGAGAGAGAGAGAGAGAGAGAGAGAGAGAGAGAGAGAGAGAAAGACAGAGAGGGAGAGACTGAGAAAAAGAAAGAGAGAAAAAAGGTTACCTTTGATAATAATTTGCAGATGGGTTCAGCATATGTGGTTGACCTTGCATGGCAGCAAGGAATGACTGCATATTCTGAGCATGGGGGGTCCCTTGGTAGGCGATCCCCATTCCAGACGTCATTGACATTGCTTGCTGCATTTGAGCTATTGCTGATACTACTATTTATTTCTCCATCAACTATTTCGACAATGGCAAAATACTGAAAAGACAAATATTGCTTTGAAGTATGTATTTAATGAAAAACTACAAAATACCAAGATCTATTTTTCCCTATGTTTAACCCCCCCCCCAAAAAAAAAACTAGAAAATCATGTGTGCTCACACTAAATAGATAGCAAATCTATCTCACTAAGTCAAGATGGTACTAGACAAGTTCACTATTCAGAACAAACACGAGTTTCCAGTCCTTTCAAAGGGTCAGAACTGGCTTAGCGGTAGAGCATACTGGATAGAATATATATCTTCCTAATGAAGAGAGATTAAAAGCTAAATTCGTAATCTCTGCATATTCAATGATTTCGCCTGATGGAAGATTTGGAACAATGGGCCTAAAGCGGTTTTTTGGACACCCTAATAGAGAGGTGCAACTATACGATTCTCTACTCGCGTTAGTTTTATGTGATAAACTGCATATACTAACGGTTCGTTTTTATATAGGCTACCACGTTTTTGTCTAGGGACAAATAGTATACTGCACACAGACATAGTATAGGCTCTGGGACAGGTAAGCTATATGAATACCCATGTAGTGGTTCTTGGAATTTTTGTTCCATGGTATTCTGGCCCTATTTGAACCAACATGACTGTTTGACGGGCAAAAATGCTAAGAATCTTAAAGAAGCAATATACCTTTAAATACTGATTTGACTTAACCCTGTTTTAACCCTTAACTGGCAGGGTGGGGTCTAATAGACCCCAGCTCACAGTGTTTTGTCGATCTCGTACCACCAGGTTACAAGCTGTCTCTAAGGGTTGTCCTAGGAGGCTGATATCACGTATATTCTTCAGACCAGTTGAGCTCTGAATCGAGGTGAAAGTACATCTTGACATCACTTACAGTAGCGTAGATATAGGGCTCTGGGGTCTGTCAGACCCCACCCTGCAGTTTGTGTAACTTTTTTGTGGCTTAGCAGATAAACTAATTTTAATTTTTATTAGCATTTTAGAGAAAAGTTACCTTTGTTCTAAGCTATTTAAAATAATATGAGGCTAGACCCTTTAGGAATTTAATGAAACAAGCATTTGTTAAAAGACCAGGTTGTTTGTCTTTCAGAAATGAAGAATATTGTAATTGACTCTTGAAAACCAACAAATTAAAGCATACTCTTCAGTGAGCAAGTACTGGACAATAAACCTTCGTTTTTTCCTTATAACCTAAACTGGGTTTGACTTCAGATGATGCAACGCCCTTCATTGATCTGTGTGACTATTTTAATTTCACCTTAACATCTTTTTCACTGGTTTTGTGCCCAAAATCTGTAATTTCAGAATTTGAGTAAACTAGAGAAGCCAAGACAGTTTTATAGTAGAATAATAAAGAAATGATGACAGTTGGATTGATAAAAGATAAAACGTAAAACCAATGGATATAAAATTAATCCGTTTGTAAGCCTGTAACAAAATATCATAACAAAAAGGGAAATAAAAGCACTGTAAAAGTTTACCCAAATTGTGTTTATCTTAAAATAATAAAATTGGTCTTGGTAATTTACAAAAAAACATAGGTAAACACAACAAAAACAAAAAAGAATTATTTGACACAACAAAGAGTTATTTGATTTAACAGTCTCTGCTGTAATGCTATTTTTTTTTTTTTTAACTGGGATCTCTTCCTAATACTTTGGGAGTCGTAATGCGTCAGAGATGTAAATATTTATACCCAGTTGACTTCGAAGAAATGCAAACCTTTTTAGGCCTTCTGTATCTCTTTGGAGTATTCAAGTGAGGCAGTGAGGATTGCGAAAGTATCTCTGGAGATGACGGAGCTGTGCAGAACATTTTCCGCACTATGATGAACCTGAAGTAATTCCAGTATTTGGAAAGTTGTCTTCGGTTCAATAAAAGGCACACAAGCCACGAAAGAAGTGGACCTCTAGCCCCCATCAGAGAGGTTTTTGACCTCTTTGTCACTAACTGCAAAGCAAATTACTCACCAGTTGAGTACTTGATGAAATGCTAGTTGCAATTAGAGGACAGTGCAAATTTAAGATGTACATTCCCTCAAAACCGAACAAAGTATGGAATGAAAAATCAATGCCTAGCGGTCTTGAAGACATTCTATCTGTCTGCTGGTTCACATTTGTAGAGCTTATAGAAATGCTCAAACCCTTGGGAATTACCTATGTAGGCACAGTGAGAAACAACAAAATAGAATTCCCACCCATTTCCTTGCTAGTCATACATGGGAACCCAACTCATCAATCTTCAGGATTAGAGACCATCTGACCCTGGTGTCGTTTGTTCCAAAGAAAAACAAGCAGTAATTCTTGCTTCATCGATACACTTTTCACCAGATATTGATCACGAAAATAGTAAACTAGATAACCGTGACGTACAACCCAACAAAAAGTGGAGTAGACTCTCTAGACCAAAGGTGTTCTAATTACACGACCAGCTGCCGGACGAGAAGATGGTCCATGGTGGTGTGGCATGGTGGTGTGTGCGATCATGAACATAGCTGGAGTCAATACCAACGTCATTCTGAGCTACTCAAGACCCCAAGAAAATGGCTTGACCCAAAGAAAAATGCTGATAGAGCTAGGACGATACCTCATCAACCCACAACTTAGGATCAGAGAAACCCTTCAAACTATCCCACGAGAACTGCGTTTTTGGATCGACAACATTACAAGATTTTCAGCTGAGAATGTCCCCCAGGTGTCTTCTTCACGATCCACTGACCGAAAACGTCGTTGCATCATTTGCCCCCGAAGAAAGGACAAAAAATCAAAGTATACGTGCAGTGCATGTCGAAAAAGGGGGCGTATGGAACATGCCAAGTTCCTATGCCTCAAATGCGACTAGTGGGATGATTTTTGTATTTTAGTGTATCTAATTGATATATCTGAGTGTTTAGTAAGCGAAATGGCAATACATTTAAAACGGCATTTTTTCGAATTTTTAAAAACTGGGTTCCAGAAGACCCCACCCTGCAGTCAGTGTAACTTTTTTTCACCCCGCCAGTTAAGGGTTAATAATCTAGGGCTACAGACTATGGATGGTAGCACACAAGACCACTCTTCTCTAAAAACGTAAAAATCTTTAACGTGTTGATTATATTTTAGGGTTCACATACATGTTGAATTTTGTAGCGTAATACCATCAACACCACACCCCTCTGTGGGGGAGTTTAGTTCCCATTTCCAAAATTGTGCTAACATCTATTTGATAATGGAATTTGATGAGCAAATTTAAAATCAATACATTTTACATAGTTAGAATCAACAGATGAACAGATTTTGTTGTTGCATACATTTTAATCAAAACTTCAGAAACAAAACGTCTCTCAAAGTCTGGATTCCTATTGACAAGGGTCACTCTTCACTTACAGTTCATTAACTCGAAGGGTGTTTTCCAAAACCCGAATACTAACCCCATTAATGATAATTAATTATTTGTTCTGACCTTCGTCTTCGTCCTAATATAGGTCAGAACTACACCACTTTTGTTTTCATAATAGGTAAAAGGTGTTAACATTTCCACTCTTTCTGCACTTATAACACAAATAATTGACCAGGTTCTTTTATTGGCAATAGTTTTGGAACGCAAATAATAATAAATAATCAATTACTGTTTATGATAATTTCCTTTTGGGACACACCCGAAGTGTTTGATTCTAGGCTTTCTTAAATGTGAGAGATTAATGCTCCCCTCTTCAGCCCTGTTTCTTGCATTCAAGAATGTTCGTATAATAATGTTTCCAGAATGATAATCATCCCTTAAAACTGACCCCCTCCAAATATTTATTAAGAGGGGAAGGGGAGTTTGAGATATCAATATTGAACTATATGGTCATCAGTTTAACTTTCAAGTTAAGATTTCTTTGAACAAATCTTTGTTTATAGGGATGTCTCCACTGGACGCAGGCTGGGAGACTGGAGGTCGAAGGCCCCCCCCGCCCCGACACCCCGGGAAACAAGAACACATACTCTTCCGTCTGAAGACTCGCAGAGAATTAGAAAACTTGTGCATATTTTTGAGGCTTCAGGCTCCCCCCCCTCCATAAAGATCCACTATCCTCCACCATAGTAGCTGATGTTCAAGTATACACAACCTTAACTAACTTTATCAGGCCTCAAATGAATCTACTAAGTTAAATGTAGCTTGAAAATAAATGCCTGATATTAATTATTTATCTTGTATGGACTACATACAGCTTTAGGAACGACTGTGACACCGCGAGGCCACGCTTCCACTGAAAAATGGAAAGCTCAATACAGCCTATATTTTGTCGATAACTTTAAATCGAGTGGCTATCATAGAATTTTCAATACTAGAAAACACTAATCGTGGTGACACAATCCTTTTTTTGCTACGTAAAAAGTGCACTAAAACTTTAATGTCTAATCAAATAAGTCCTATTCCGATTTTCTAGAACTATTGTTTTGAAACGAATACCCCCCCCCCAAAAAAAAAAGAAAAACACAAACATATCCATGATAATTCTTCTTTAGAAAGATCCAAGGTTTCGCATTTTTGTAGAAAGGTACTTAAGACCTCTAAAAAAGAGTTCTATGATATGCTGAATTTGATGGTGTAATTTTCATCAAGATCACTTGTCTTCTGGGGGTATTTTGCCCATTGCTGTCAATTCACGAAAATACGGAGGAGAGGGGGGGATTGTGTTGTTCAAAGTCTAGGAAGGGCTTTTTTCAATAAAAATACCAAAAGAGGGATTTATAATGAAAATACCAAATAAAGGTGTTTTTTTTTTCAAAATCAAGGGAGAAGTACAAGTATAGTCTCCCCCAAATGACACCTCTGGGTAGCCCGTATTTCAAAAATGAGGCAAATTTTCACGGACTCATAACTTTTGGTATGTAAGTTTAAGTTTAATGCATTTTATGTATTTAGAATTACCATTAAAAGCCAAATCTTTTAATATGTATAATGTTATCTAAACTCTTTTTTTTACAATTTCGGTTACTTACGGCACGAGTTGCTCCTTACTTAAAACTCGTTACAACTAGAACCTGACACCGCGCCGATAAGGGAAGACCGACGGCGGCAAAAATAGCAGCAGCGGCTCGCCGCCGACCCGCCACTGAATATTTTTTCGCGCCACCGCCGATGAGATGTAGGCGGCGCGCCCCTGGCGCGATCAATGTTGATCGCAAACCTTATTGTTTTCAATATCAGTCTTTCTTAAATCCCAGCTTGAATTTACACAAGATTCGGGCCTATTCGTGAGTTAAAAACTTCGCAAGTCGCTGGCTGGACGCTGGTTTTCTTCGTTATTCATCAAGAGAAGTAGAAATCTGGTAGAATCGAAATGGCTGTGGCGTTTCAGAACCCTTACATAATATTTGAAATAATAGATAATAGATTCGCCGTGGCATTCAATAAGATTCAAAGAGTCGAATTAAAAGGGAGCACACACAAAAGCCAAAACAGGATCATTTAAAAATGATAGCCCCCTATCCCCCCTCCTATGCAATAACATACATTTTTTTTATAATTCATATTTTTGGGGTCACTTACGTTTCAATCTTCAATTCCCCAACATTGTACATAGTCTATAGCTAAATTTTATCTCAATAGAAGGTTGTTTTTTTTTATACAAAAAAATTTATCTAAAAAAGTAAAAACAAAACAAAATTCTACAAATTTACGATTCAGCTGTCGCAATAATCTGTTGGCTATCAATTTGAAAATCCAACTGAACCTGTATAGTGTATATGTTCTGTTCAACTTAGAAATAAAATTATTGACTACGAATGATGTAGTAATCTTAGAGCTATTGGGAAACTACATTCGAAATGGTTTAATCTCATCAAACAGTTCGAGGTAACGAACAGTAAGTAAGGAGCGACCCGGCTCAATAGTAACCGAAACTCTAAAAAACGGATACCAACATATACATAAAAAGAATCGGATTTTTATGATGATTTCAAATATCTAAGTTTCATCAAGTTTAGTGTTACCTATCAAAAGTTACAAGCCTGAGAATATTTGCCTCATATTCAAAAAAGCATCCCCTAAAAATCATACAACTTTAATGAAAATCACACTATCAGATAACCCTATTTTAGAGATATAAAGCCCCTATATGCCAAAATGTGGAATTTTTTTTCTGCCAAAAGGAAGATCACGGATGCCTGTTTATTTGTTTTTTTTTTTCTTCCCAGGAGTGATCGTATCGAACTATTAATCCTAAGATATCTTGAGGGGGCTTATTCGAACGGAGATCAAAAGTTTTAGTGCTTTTCTTAGGTGACCAAAAAATTGGAGGGCAACTAGGCCCCCTCCCACGCTCATTTGTTTACCAAAGTCACCGGATCGAAATATTGGATAGCGAGTTTGTTCAGCATAGTCGAAAAATCTAATAACTATGTGTTTAGGTGTATAATGACCCGCCACAGTCCCCGGGGGAAGCGCTCAAAGTTGTGAACTTCGCCCATTGTTTAGATATAGTAATGGTTATTGGGAAGTATACAGCTATTTTTTTGGGAGGGGGGGGGTTGTGCTTTGGATGTATTTATAAGGGGAGAATCTTCCTTTGGGTGGTACATTTCTGAGTGAATATTATTGGGGAAATGTTAATCTGGGGGATTTTGACAGAATTATTATACGAAATTCTTTTTAATTGTCCTACATTCTCTTTGACAAATTTTTTATATGGAGATGTTTTGCGGGAATTATCCAGGAGCTTTTCTCCGCGCGTTTTGTTTTCTGGGAAATAATTTCCACGGAAGGGGGCATTTCTGGATTGATCGAGAAACCGATTAGAGATTAAAGTCTTATTCCAATAAAAAAATACTAAGGATAATTTTTCAGGGTGAATTGTCCACAAGCAATTTTACAAAGAGGGGGAATTCTTAGCGGGGAAGGAACTATGTGGAGGGAATTTGACGGGGGGAGGGGAGGGTGCACTTTACGTTGGATGAAAGTTTTCCGTGAAGGGGAGGGGCATATTTCATAGAGGGTGAGCCATATTTACAAGCATTATTTGAAAAACGAACAGAAATTGTGCCATATATGAAGGGTTGCCCCCTCCTCAATACCTTATTCTTTACGCTAAAGTTTGACTGTTTACTTGAAACACAGGGGTTGTTTAATTAGAATAGGAAAATTTTTAAAAAGTTCTAACAGCTTTAGCGTAAAGAGCAAGGTATGAGGAAAGGGCAACCCTTCATATCCGGAATAAATCTGCCAAAATTAATATGCAAATTGTGTTTTAACTTTTCATGTACGATGAGCCAAAATCGAACGTGTATTAGTTGAAAAACGTTCAGAAACTAAATAAAAAATAAGTTTTTTTACTGAAAGTAAGAAACGGCATTAAGACTAACGAACAGCAATTACTCCGTATATGATTAAGTAAAAAAAGTTTTTATAATTGAAAGTAAGGAGCGACATTAAAACTTACTACGAACAGAAATTGTTCCGTACATGAAAGGGGCTGTCCCCTCCTCAATGCCTCACTCTTTATGCTAAAGTTTTTTATTGTTGTAAAAAATAAAGTTAGTTTGGATTTTGGCTCACCGTACATGAATAATTAAAACGAAATTTTGCACATTAATTTTTTTTTTGGTTAAATGGCATTCTCGAAAGTTGTTTAATTTTACTTACGAACGTTTTTATTAGCAATAAATATACGTAGCTTACGAATTAACTTATGTAACAAACTTCTATATTCGTATATTTTTATTACGTATATTATCGGGGTTCGCCCTCCTAGTCAATACCTCGCTCTTTACGCTAAAGCTTGATTTTTGTTTCAGTTCTTTAAGAATGACCCCTTAATCACAAAGGCCGTTAATTAGAATAAATAGCTCATATGAAAGTACTAAAAAAAACTTTAGCGTAAAGAGCGAGATATTGACTAGGGGGCAAACCCAATCATATACGTAATAATTTCTGTTCGTTTTAATTTTTGATGTTGCTCCTTACTCTCCGTTGAAAAACTTGTTTTTTTTTAATTTAATTTCTGATCACTTTTTTAAATAATGCTGGGAAATCCAGTGCCCTCTTCATACCTATGTCCCTTCCCCCATTAAAACGACCTCCATGGAAAGATCCTCCCATGTAATCCCCAACCCCCCCCCTACTAGAACAAATCCCCCCTGAAAACGTCAGTATATTTCCGAATCACCAATACTATATGTAAATATTGGGCAAAGTTCACAACTTGCTGCCCTTCCCCCGGCGACTGTGGGGGATTAAGTCATCCTCAAAGACATGGTTGTTATATTTTTCAACCATGCTGAACAAAATGGCATCTAAAATTTTGATCGGGTGACTTTGAGAAAAAATGAGCGTGGGAGGGGGCATAGTTGCCCTACATTTTTTGTCACTTAAAAAGGACACTAGAACTTTCAATTTCCATTCGAATGAGCCCTTCCACGATATTCTAGGATCAATGGGTCGATACGATCATCCCTGGAAAAAAAAACCAAATAAACACACATCCGCGATCACACAAATACAAAATTCCACATTTTTGCAGATAGGAGCTTGAAACCTCTACTGTAGGGTTCTCTGATACGCTGAATCTGATGGTGTGATTTTTATTAAGGTTTTGACTTTTAGGGGTGTTTCCCTCTTTTTTCGAAAATAAGGTAAATTTTTTCAGGCGTAACTTTTGATGGCTAAGACTAAACTTGATGAAACTTATATATTTTAAATCAGCATAAGAATGTGATTCTTGTGATGTATCTATTGGTATCAAATTCCGTTTTTAGCGTTTCGGTTACTATTGAGCCGGCTCGCTCCTTACTTACAGTTCGTTACTACGAACTGTTTGAAAGGAGCTGTCACCTCCTCAAGTCCTCGCTCTTTACGCTAAAGTTTGACTTTTTTTCACCACTCTACTTTTTAAAACAATAAAAAACTTTAGCGTGAGGAGCGAGGCGTTGTGGAGGGGACAGCCTCTTTCATATACGGAATAATGTCTGTACGTTTTAAGTCTTAATGTTGCTCCTTACTTTCAGTTAAAAAAAAAACTTGTTTTTTTTATTTAGTTTCATAAAGACTACCGTACACTTTTGTCAACATATGAATAACTGCGTATAATGCAATTGTATCTGTTTGGTTTATATGCAAAGTAGCACAAGAGACGAAAACTACCGAACATGAGATTAGTGAAGAATTATGGTAAACAAAGTAACATTTGGCAGGGATAGTTACTAGTGATAAATAATTAGGGGTGGTACCGTGATTTGTTGATCTCCGGGGAAATTCCCGAAAATTCAGGGATAGTACAAGCCCTGCTTGAGTTCTAATCAGGAAAATCGAAATACTTAACCAAACGAAAAAAAGAAAAGCTCCGACTTTGCGGTTGACGCAATAAAGAATTGCCACAAAATTAATTCAAAGTCAGCCGAACACCGCCGCCTCTGCCGGCGGTGTTGCGACACTTCAGCGGCGGTCAACCGGGCCTCTCGTTGGTGGCGTTTGGTCGATGCGCCGGCGTGGCACCGGGGTCTGGTTACAACTGTTTGATTTTTATATACCTTAAAATAGGAGAGCTTATATTTCCTTCTAATACAGCAACCATTCAAGAGAAATTTGCATAGGTGAAGAAACTTACAATTTCTTGCACTATTCTTTCAATTAGGAAACTGACATACTTTCAAAAGTGTATCTGCTCCAACTTTCTGACGAGCTTATTTTTTTAGTTATTCATACAGGATAATTACTCCACTTTCTTTTTATCATCCATTTCTAGGTCTATACTAAGGTTACTGACATAGTTTTGTTGATTGCGTGTGTAGTGTTATTGACCTGTTGTTTCATCTGTAGAACTCCTCTTAAACTGGAACTACTTATGTTGAAATTACTAAGTAATTCCTGGGTCTTCATTAATATTAACGATTTTTTTGGTTCTCGGCGTCCAGGAATGGACTGAGTATTTTGATTATGTGTGATTTATTCTTTTCATTTGTTAATAAACCCATTGAACAATAAACCCATTGAACATTGATTTCTTTGAACTCCTTGAACGATTTCTTTAGCGCAAAGAGCAAGGTATCAAGGAGGAGGCAACCTCTCCTTTTACGGAATAATTTTTCTTCGTCTTGAGTTTTAATGTTGCTCGTTACTTTCAGTTGAAAACCTGTTTTTCTTATTTTATTTCTGATCCTTTATCAAATGATGCCGGTAAATCAGGCTCACTCTACCTGATGATTTCCCCCCTCACAGGAGACTCCCCCATGGAAAGTTCCTACCACGCAAAAAGCACCCCCCCCCCCATAAAATTTCTTCTGGACAATTCCACTCTTGGCAAAAATACCCCTCATTCTACTTAAAATTTCTTGCAGAAGATCCAGCCTGAAAAATTCTCCTCAGCATAAATTCATTTGAAAAAGACCAATTTCTAATCGTTTGTCCAATCACTCCGGAAATTCCCTCTTCTGTGAAAATTATTTCCCCGAAATCCAAACACGCTGAAAATTTCCCTGGACAATTCCCCCAGTACATCTTCACATGCAAAATTGAGTAGACAAAGAGAAATTAAGACAAATAAAAAGAATTTCGCATAGAAATTGTGTCAAATCCCCCCAGTGTGAAATTTCCCTCTACACAGAAAATTATCCCCATGGAAACTTATTTCGCTTTTTAGAGTTTTGGTTACTATTGAGTCGTGTTGCTCCTTACTTAGTTTACCACCACGAACTGTTTGATAAAGATTAGGCCTGAATATAAGCTCTTATCAGGTATATCAGAGTCCTAGGTTTACTAGCCTCAGCAGAGGCATCGTTTGGGGGTGGCAAGGGGGGGGCCGTTGCCCCCCCCCCCCAATAATGCGGAGAAAAAAATATTATAAATCCCAAGCCCTTTGACTATCTAGATATGGACCCCTCTTGTCCTTCCAATACAAATGCTGGAGATTCGCCCCTGCAAAAAATACTCATTGGCCATAACTTTCCCAAAAGAAAAGCCTTTACATAAAAGGCTGAATGTTTGATTTTCAATGCTGGATTGAAGGGTTGATTATAGAGGGTTAATTACTTTGTTCGGGATACTGAGAATCAAGTTTCACATGCTTGGCTTAATTATGCACATAATCATCATTCTTTTTCTCAATATGCACCCAAAATATTGATGTTACCAACCCCTCAAAATATAATAAATGTCAGTCCACCAAGGTTATTGGTTAAAATTAGAATAAAATAAATCAATCGTAGCAAAAAGTTAATTTTCTGGCTGCATCCCAACTTTCTAATATAACTACTACAAAAGCGGCAAAGGGTAGACTGTAGTTGCCTTAGCAATGAGAGAATTATTGAAGCTTAGAAGGCACACGTAATACCATTCTTCTGTCTTACGTCCTAAAAGCAGAAAGTGAAGTGACAAACTCAATTGAAATCGTAAACAGATATAGACAGTAACAGCAGATGGCAGCAATATAGAATCCATGAGAAATACTCCTTTTAGTGATCCCTGAATTTCTTCAGGGGAGGGGGGCTGAGAATAGCCCAGTTTGGTTCTCCAATCTTAAATTTGAAAACCATTGCACAATTGTAATTCAAACAAGATGCAACATGCCCATATTCTTACAGCTTGGACTTGACCTATTTTTCCACTGAATCAGGATTTGTTTTTGCATTGTATCACTGAAATTCTTGAACTGGGACTTAAATACTTTTTTTTTTTCACCAAGCGTTAACTTAGGAAATTTTTATCAAATCATGACTTAGCTTGGTCTTGCCCAAAATCAGGACTTTGAAATGACCTAAATGACATGAAGGTTGACATAAATGAAAAGGCCTTTTGAAACTAACTAATATTGGCTAATTTTAGTTCTGGACATGTCTTGACAGATGGGTTTATTCAGTCTTGTATTGGGTGGCCCAAAAGAAGGTTAAAACTTATTTAACTATGTTTTATATGATTGAAGTTACTTGCTTAGTAACAGCAATACAAAACATTCCCCAGAGTATAAATTTAAGATGAAGCTCCCTTAAAGATGATGAGCTTAAGGACATTAAATCAGAAACAGCTAAATTACAGGTTTCTATTTTCTATTTTATTTCTTCAAATTGAAAGCCATTCTGAATCTCTATTTAGTTTCCAACAAGGTGTAAGAAACCCAGTGGTAGAACAAGTAGATTGATGGTCTGCTTGGTAATGATGCATCTGGGCTCTGATCCCAGCTGCTTGCAAGGTTGACTGACAGGCTTGCTACCTGACCCTGAAAAATGCCCAGCAGCTTAAACATCAACTCAGTTTCCTATATGCTTTCAATGGCTCTGAAGGATCCTTACGTTATCCTTAACAAGGTTTAGGAACTTAATGAGCAACTTTTTGTAGTAAAATGATCAATTTACAAGGCTTTAGGCTACATTTTAATCTTGGTCTTTTGTTAGTTTATACTACAGCGATTAATTAGTAAATCTTAAATTTTTAATATTAAGTCTACATGATAATTATAAACCTACTTTTGGGCCACCCTGTGTAAGAAAAATAGTATTTGATGAAATCAAAACAAATTTTTGTCATTAATTAAAAAAAGTCTTTCCAAAAGATCTTTTTCAAAGAACAATAAAGATCCATATCAAAACCTAAGAAAACTGACATAAGCAACACAGTAATTCAAACTTAAGAAAAAAAAAAAATACTATGAATGAATAAATTTAAAACTTAAGAAAAAAAAAATATACTATGAATGAATAAATGAAACCCAGAACAAACAATAATTAAGATGAATATTCACATAGAACATACAACAGCAACAATGTTAAATTTACTTAAGAGTCAATATGGTGTCTAATCATGGACACACACTTTATGTG
The DNA here is from genome assembly GCF_049724085.1 of Artemia sp. Qi Xiang Cuo. Taxonomy (NCBI): domain Eukaryota; kingdom Metazoa; phylum Arthropoda; class Branchiopoda; order Anostraca; family Artemiidae; genus Artemia; species Artemia sp. Qi Xiang Cuo. Next base: position 70,880,018 of record NC_142796.1, on the reverse strand, counting down.
TGTGTCCACGATTTGAAAATGCTGCCCTAATCTTGGGCATGGGATCTTAAAGTTAGAACCAAGTATTTAAATCATGAAAGACTCTAGTCTACCATGGTTACATTCAATTTAAGGCATGTGATGTCAAGCAGAATAACTGCATTTAAAGACTTATGGTAAACTTCTACTGTTGCCATCTATTACAGTGTAGCTATTATTGCTTTCTAGTGCCTTAGAGCCTTTATTTCATTGATTATTAGGTTTTGTATTTGATTTTTTCTAGGAAGTCTATCCATTATCACAATTATACTTCCCCACTTGTAAAAAAATCTACAGAAATAATTCCTAGTTGAGGTTTTTATTGTGCTTTATAATTTTATAAGGGGATTATGAAAATATACAATAAAAGATAAACTGACTTGAGATTTGGAATATACTGTAGTGTCCTCTGGTCGGTGGGAGAGGGAGTGGATAACTTGAGTTAATAAGGGGAGGGTTAAAATGAGTTTAGAATTTTAGTATTGATCAACAAGTAACTAAAAAATGGCAAGCCTGTTTTTTTAAATAACAAAAAAGTTGTAATGTTATACTAACAAACAGAATTATGATGTCAAAACTCATTTGCATATAAGGCTTTTAGTGAAAGTGAAAGTTGTAGTGTTTTTTTTAAGAGTCAAAAGTGATTGGAGGGCAACCAGCCCCTTCACACCCATCATTTCCCAAAACACATCCAATCAAATTTTGAGACAGCTTTTGTTCAGCATAGTTGAAAGACCCAATAATTATATTTTTGGGGATGTCTCCCCCACCAACCCACAGCCTCGAGCAAAGGCTGCAAGTTAGGCAGTTCATCCATTGTTTATATATAGTACAGGTTATTAGGAAATTGGGCATGTTTGACCTTTAATATCCAACCTGACAAAGGACATTTAGGTGAGGCCTTTCAGAGAATCTTGAGGGAGTGTTGAGCTAAATCAAAACACATTATGTGCATACAGGTTGTGAAAAGGGAATGACAAAGTGTATTAATTCGGAAGTGATTTCAGGAACCTGATAAGGGAGATGAGCAATTGACCAAAAGGCAATATTGGTCTGGTCTGCTACTACCACTGCTGCAACTACCACTAAAAATACTATTGGTCTGCAACAAGTAGACAGAAATTACCCAAGTCAATCTCAAAATGAGCAGAAATTAACATAAGTATGACTGACACTCCTGTGGTAGTTTTATACTTGGAAGATTATTTGACTTTATCTCTGCTCATTTTTGGTTTAATGGAACTCTTTACTTTTCTTTAATTAACTCAAACTAAAGCAAGTATTGTGCAGCAAAATAATTGTATTTAGATAGGCTAGAATGTAAGGGTAACTTTTGTTTAAGTTTAAATATTAAAACAAAAAGTTTTCCTAGATTGTAGCTGGTCAACCCCAATTAACCTAGTCTGAACATCAACCAATCCCAAGGATATAAAACTATTTATGTCATATCCAGATAAGTTATAGCCAGAACCTGAAGAAAAATTTGTACATTATTAGCATAATTTACGTCAGATTCTACCCTCATATTGTTGACAAAGTGGATGCAAAGGCAATATAACTGCCTATATGCTATTACCTCGCGCAGCCAAAGCGTGAAATCAACGGCATCTCAATGTTTTCCACTGAGAATTGTTTGTGCATTTGAGTGATTAAAAAAACAAAGCAGGTTTTTTTCAACTGAAAGTAAGGATAAACATTAAAACTTAAATGAACAGAAATTATTACAATATGGGGAGGATAAACCTTCCATAATACCTCACTCTTCATGCTAACGTTATTTAGAATGTCAGAAAAGCTATCTTATTCTAATTGAATGAACCTTGTGTTTCACTTTTAGATTGTAAAGGATTAGGATACAAAGTCATACTTTAGCGTAAAGAGCGAAGTATTTAAGATGGGGCATCCCCCACATCCCGCCACTGAAAATTCCCCCAGAGAAATTTGCCTCCCGAAAAATGTCTGTTTACTTCCCAATAACAAATGCTATGTGTAAGCAATAGACTTTTCTTTTTTGAATTAAATAAAAAAACGTGTAAAATGTGTAAGCAATAGGCTTTTCTTTTTTGAATTAAATGAAAGTTTTTAAACTGAAAGTAAGCAGCATCAAAATTTAAAACCAACAGAAATTATTCCGTATATGAAATGTGCTGTTCCCTCCTCCAAGCCTTGCTCTTTACACTAAAGTTTGACTCTTTGTCACAACTCTACTTTAAAAAAAAATAAAAAAAAACTTTAGCATAAAGAGTGAGGCATTGAGAAGGGGACAACCCCTTTACATATACATAAATATTTCTGTTCGTTTTAATTTTTAATGTTGCTCCGTGCTTTCAGTTAAAAAAAAACTTGTTTTTTTGTATTTAATTTCTGAACGTTTTTCAACTAATGCAGGTTCGAATTGGGCTCACCTTACATGAACGATTAAAACGAAATTTGCATATGAATTTTACTTCTTTTAACTAATAATAACCTTATAATAACATAAGTTTGATTTTTGTTCCTGTTGTTTAAGAATTGATTAAAAAAAAGTCTCTAAAAAAGAAATTTTTCAAGGAAAACTAAATGTCATTTTAAAGTTAAGATCAGCAGATACAAATACCTGTAATTTTAATGTTTATTTTCAATATTAAGTACAAAAGAAAACATTTCTAATAAAATTCGTTTTCAGTAAAGCGCCAATGACGCATTAGGTTTTAAGCTTGATTTGCATACTCATTTTAAGCATTACTCGCTTTAAGATCTATTTATCCGTTTATATTATTAGTTGTGTATTTTTTTTGATATGATTGTTTATTTAATTTCTTTTCGTCTTGGGTTTTATTTATTCTTAATCTTTAATTTATTCTTTAAAATGGAGCCGTATGGCCTTTACTTTATTATCTGATGACTCCTGAATCACAAAGGCTATTTAATTAGAATAATAACCTCTTTTAAAAGTCAAGAAAGAAACTTTAGCGCAAGAGCAAGCTATTGAGGAGAGGCAACCCATCTCATACACGTAATAATTTCTGTTTTTGAAGTTTTAATGTTGCTTCCTACTTTCAGTTGAAAAAAAAAACTTGTTTTTCATTCAATTGCTGGTCGTTTTTTAAATAAGTCAGGATATCCAGCCGACCCTTACATGGATTTTCTTCCCCCTGAGAAATTTCTTCATGGAAAGATTCTCCCACGTAGCTTAAATTAGCGATATTTGTGGAACTAACTTTATAAGGCATAGTAACGAAACGGTCAAAGAGGTCAAAACTATTTTTATGAAAATGAAAGTCACAAGTTGAGCAATTCTCAAATGACTGCAATGATTTAAAGAAAAGATCTTTATCTTCTTCCAATTCTTTGAATGACCCCTAAATTGCAAAGGCTGTTTAATTAGAATAATTAGCTCTTTTGAAATTACTAAAGATATTTTAGTGTAGAGAGCAAGGAACTGATGAGGGGACAAACTCCCTCATATACATAGTAATTTCTGTTTGTTTCAAGTTTTAATGTTACTCATTACTTTCACTTAGAAAAACTTGTTTTTTTTAATTTAATTTCTGATTGCTTTTTAAATAATGCTGGGAAATCCAGCACCCCCTTCATGGAAATTATCTTCCCCAATGAAAAATTACTCCCTGGAAAGATCCTCCCGCGTAACTCAATCCCCGACCCCTCCCCCACCAGACAAAAATCCCCCTGAAAATGTTTGTATACTTCCCAATAACCAATACTATATGTAAATAATGGGTAAAGCTCATAAGTTGCAGCCATTCCCCCAGGGACTGCGGGGGATTAAGTTGTCCTCAAAGACACAATTATTATATATTTCGACTATGCTGAACAAAATGGCTATCTCAAAATTTTGATCTGGCGGATTTGGGAAAAAATGAGCGTGGGATGGGGCCTAGTTGCCCTCCAATTTTTTGGTCACTTAAAAAGGGAACTAGAACTTTTAACTTTCATTTGAATGAGCCCTCTTGCGAAATTTTAGGAACACTGGGTCAATACAATCACCACTGGAAAAGAAACACGCGTCCGTGATCTTTCTTCTGGCAAAAAATACAAATATATGAGAGGGCTTATGCCTCCTAAGGCCTTCTCTCTTTATGATAAATTTTGACTTTTGTCTCAATTCTTTAAGAAAGACTTCACAAACATTAGGGTCGCTTAATTAGAAAAAAAGTTTTGTCAAAGCTATAGGGACTTTAGTTTAAAGGTCAAGTGATTTAAAAGGTGGCAGCTCCTCTCATATATGGACTAATTTTTTGTCTTTTTCAATGTTTTTCTGTACTTCCAGTTGAAAAACTTATTTCTTTAAATTTTAATTTCTGATTTTTAATCAGATCATGCTGAGAAATCCGGAAAACTTCTGACAGTGCTCATTGGATCAGAAATTGAGAGTTCTTGTCCTTTTTTTGAAGTCCAAAGGGATTGGAGACCAGAAATGCTATTTTCAGGGGGGTATTTTCAATGTTTTTTCTGAGGACATTTTCCATGGGGGGGGGGGTATTTTCTGGAGGGGGGTAAACGACGACCACTGAAAAAGGACAAGGAAGGATAAAAAAAGATCGCTAATATCTTTAGATGTGTCAAAAGAGGCATGCTAAATGCCAATAACAAACCAGAAAAGAACAGAAACAACTAACAAAAAGAAAAAAAGGAATTGCAACCAATCAAGTGAAGAAGAGAAGGGGAAAATCAGAATTGCTCGTCAACAAAACTAAAAGTAATTAAAATCTAACCTGAATTAGGCTGGACTCTTACTACCTGGATGGGGTGGGAGTAGCTTAAATACATTAGGTTTGCTTTTTTGTGTGGGAGGGGGCGGGGGTCAATTGTTTTTGGTTTTCTTTTACAAATAAATATTGTTTCTAGTTGTCTTATCTCTTCTTACTCTGTTCATGTTGTTCCCTTCCTTCGGGTTTGTATTGCTTTCGTTTTTATTCTTTTGTTGTACTAATATAAATGAATAAATAAATCTTAAAACGAATTCAGCTAAAATTGAATATGCAAATCAAGCTTAAAACGAACACAAAAATTTTACTATTGCAGCATAAATGAAACCCAAAACAAACAGAAACTAAATAAACGATCATAGCAAACAAACATACAACATATACTAATATAAATGAATAAATAAATCTTAAAACAAATAAAGCTTTAATTAAATATGCAAATCAATATTTAAAAAAAAAAAATCAATTCAAAGAAGAGTATGGGAATGCCTCCACCCCTAACTGTAAAGGTCTAAAACCTACTGTCATTGGTGCTTTACTGAAAATGGCGTTTTATTACTAACATTTTCTTACGAACTTATTACAACATTGAAAATAAAAAAATGAAATTACAATAAAATCAAATTTTGAACCGATTGGCTTTTCAGCAGTTGACATCATTATATATTGAATATTTAGTTTAACCTTATTTCTTCCCAAGACTGTTCATGCCAAATTTAGTTCCACTACAAAAAAAAATTTAGCTACTACCTCCTTTCCTAATTTTAAAAATCTAAAGCCTTCTGTGTCATTGGTGCTTCACTGAAAGCGAATTATGTTATAAATATTCTCTTTTCCAGTTATTAAAGCATTGAAATGCTTTAATAACTGGCCTCCATCCAGTTATTAAGCCTCCACCCCTAACTGTAAATGTCTAAAACCAACTGTCATTGGTGCTTTAATGAAAATGGCGCTTTATTACTAACATTTTCTTACAAACTTATTACAACATTGAAAATAAAAAAATGAAATTACAGTAAAATCAGATTTTGAACTGAATGACTTTTGAGTAGTTGTCATTATTATTAATCAAATCTTTAGTTTAACCTTATTTCTTCCCAAGACTGTTCATGCCAAATTTAGTTCCACTACAAAAAAGAATTTAGCTACTGCCTCCTTTCCTAATTTTAAAAATTTTAAGCCTTCTGCGTCATTGGCGCTTCACTGAAAGCGAATTATATTACAAATATTCCTTTTTCCAGTTATTAAAGCATTGAAATGAAAATACATATTACAGTATTCAAATTTAGCTTATTCAATGTTACTTATTATAAAAAACAATTTTACTTTTTCAATTTTATTTATTTAAATAGAATCAAACCTTCAACCTTCTTATAGTATCTTAAACGCTAAATGCATATTAAATGCGTTTACTGCCTTGTGGCCATTCAATGTTGCTCCATGCACTAAAAAAATATTACATTCAGATACTGGTACAGCAATTTTAGCCTAATCTGTCACTGCAGGTATGGGCGGTTCTAGCAGACAACAAGCTCAATGTAATACATGAAATCAGGTTTCAATTTTGGTTTATAGCCTGTTGTAAAAATGAGTTCTGACTTTAACTGAGATTAGAAACCTACTGCCTATTCTTATGGAAAATAAATTTCAATCAAAAAATTTGACTGAGATTAGGCACTGTCTAAATACCAGGGGTGTTACCCTAGTATGCAAGGCTAATAGCAGTCATACTACCTTATTCCTACTTCTCTGTGTGTTTTCAACTAGGCTAGACTCCCTATTGAGTGCACAGGATGATTTTTTTTACCTTACTACTAGGCCTACCTGAGTAGGACTCAGTAGACCTAATATTCAGGGTAGGATATTTATCTAGTGTGGCCTACATGATAGGCATTGTCCTGAGTGTATGCTCAGTAATATTGGTAGCTTTTATCTAATGTACTCAAGTAGAAACACCCATAACTTTAACCTCCTTCAAAGAAGAGGCTATCTCTAACCTGTGGTTAATTTTTCGCTGAGTGGTAACTCTACCAAGAGGTTAAAATGCAAGCCTACTAGACACTGATGGTAAAGCACAGGGTCAGATTTAAATATCCAGATAGTGGTAAGATACCCAGTAGTCAGACAGCTAAGCTAACCACTACTTCTACAGTTAAGCAGACTAACTGTTATTCTCTATTATACCACCTAGAAATTGCATTATATCACCATTGAATATAACTAGATTTTCTTATTAAGCATGTGATTATCTGAATATTTTAGTCATATACAACATTAACAATTTTTAGTGCACTAATAGACAACAGTGGAGTCTAAATTTATATGCTTTATTCTTGAGGCTAAAGTAGGAAAATGCTGACTAATCTTGGATATATGATCTAGAAAGTTAGAACCAAGTATCTAGGCTAAATCACAGATAGAGTTTGTCACATACATATTCAATCTAGACAAGTGTTGAAATGCAGAATAATTGCTTTTTAATAGACTGGGATATATGAGTAACCTGTATATAAGGATGTACAATACCAAAAATTTCATTTTGAGTCTCAGCATTGGCTGACAGCCTCAAAGATAAAGGGCCCATTAGCAAATTTGCTCAGCACCACAGTGAGCTTCCAAAGTAATTTTGGTATATATTGATAGGGGATCTTAGATGTGTCAACAGTTTGAAAAGTTGCACTTAGTATAACAGGAAACTTTAAAAGATGTCAAATTATTCAAAGAGACTTCTTTTGAGCTGATTTTTAATGTTTTCTAAACAGTTACACTAGAATATTCTTAGGGACTGCCCTTTCCTAAACTTTAAAAAGGAAATTCTATTTAATCAAAAACAAAATTTATGCTGTTTAATGACACAAGATTCATTAAATCTGAATAGCTTTATCTCTGGCACAAAACTGGACAAGATAAATGGTTTTTCTAAGATTTCCAGGAAAGTAGGTGTCGGCTTTTATTTTTCTGTCGTTTATTCAGATCTCTTATCTAAACTATACAAGTTATGGCAAAATTGTCCAGTAATTCTGAATAGTTTGGCCACACAAACTAAAAAAGCTTATAATGGACAAGATAGGGTGATTCTAAAGAATCAAACAATCTGAAGTCTAAATGTTAAGAAAATTATTCCTAAATTTAGACAGCCACTTTTAAGTACAGTAGCCTATTCCTTAGCCTCAGTCAATCCCAGCTGTTTCAAACTATCTAACCTATCTTATATCCTAAGATTAGAAGCCTACTGTCCAAGTTTATGATTGAAATAATTTAAATAAAGGGTAAAATAGAAGATGTTTCCATTACCAAGCTATTAATTAGGTGAACAAACAACTCAATGCCTTTTTTTATGCTCTTTTGGAACATTTACTAGGGATTGCAATTTTAAGCCCTTTATGGATTCTTAAAGATGATACATTTTTTTCTGATTCTTAGCAATAAAATATTGGTTGAAAACTTACTATTAGATTATTATTATTATTATTTATTTTTAACCCAGACTGTACAGAGGTACAATATGTGGAGTATCACAAAGAAAAACACATAAAATGCACCACCAATCAATATAGAAATCAAAGATTACCAGTTACAGAGTAACACATAAAAATTTAAAAGAAACTAAAACAAAAGAGAAATAACATGAAAGGAGGGGGGGGGGGGAAAGAAGAGAAAAAAACAACCTCACAACTTGAAGAATCTAATAAGCAGTAATATGCAGAAATATGGGCACAAGCTGTCATTATTATTATCATTATTTGATTTTTACTCACTCTTTACAATACTAAAAAATGTAGAATGACCAAACAGAGAAAAACAACTAAACAAATAAAAGAAAAATAACTTACGACTGAAAAAACCTGATAAGGTGATGGTGTGGAGAAAAACAGATACAAGCAGTATTTGAAAATTTTCTGTGTAGTGCTTCCAGTTTTTCAGTAATATTAGGAACAAGAAATTTATTTACAACTACCCGGTTTTTGATCCAAGGTGGAAGAAACAACAAAAATTTACAAAATCTAAAATAATTAATCCAGATTCTTTTTAACTCATTTTTCTTAAGAAGGAGAAAAATTCCAGAAGCAAAAAGAATTGAATGGTCACAAAAAGTTGAGTAGAGCTTGGCCAATGCAAGTTCATTATTTATTTACCTCTATTGGCAACAATCTTAGCATATCCTAATTTAATTTTCATATTAATATCTGAGACTGTGCACTGGCGCAAGCTCAGAAGACTATTAGTAATAGAAATACAAAGCCATCAAAGAGAATCTACGAGAGGGATAGTAAAGCCACTACAGCGAAGGGAAGTACTAGAGATGTTACTAAGAGAAAGAAATTTACATTTATTTACACTAAGAGACAGGCCTATGTCTGAAAAAGAAGTGGCAACACAAGAAACCATGTTAGATAAACCAGTTTTAGTACAGCTTATAAGAAGCAGATCATTAGCGTAAGCCAGGTATAAAACATCAGAAAAACTGGAGAGATAGGTAGCCAATATCTTTGCCAGAACTCCTGAAATATATAAATTAAATAGGGTTGGAGATGAAACTCCACCTTGCCTTAAACCTCTTTTCAATTGAATAATAAAAGCTGGCACAGATTTCAGCCAAAGAAAAGAATTAGAGCACCAGTACCAAAGAAGCAAAATAACCAATAGATTGACACCACAACCACAAAGAGCAGAAAAAAGCTGACTATGACATACACTATCAAAAGCTTTTGATAGATCTTAAAGTACAAAGATATATACTCCTTCCCTTAGAAGAATTTTCAAGGAGCAAAGAAGATAACACATGATGTGCATGCTGACAACCTACTCTGGGCTGAAATCCAAACTGGTTATCTCCCCCAAGCATATTATTAGTCACAAAAGGTAGTAGTATATGCTCAAGAACTTTACTAAAAGTGCAAGAGACAGTAATAGGTTGGAAATAAGAGCAATTTGAAGATTTTCTCCTTTTTAAAATTGAAGAAACAGTACCACACAAAAAACTCTCTGGTACACTAGAAGTACAAATACACATCTGGAGAAGTAGGTGTATATGGTCAATAAGGAGGGAGAAATCTAGATACACCATCATTATCAACATTATCTGATTTAAGTTTCTTAATTGCTTCAACTAAGGATGAAAGAGAAATGGGAACACAAAGACGCTGAGATAGAGGGGTACTAAAAATAGCAGAAAGAGAATGAGTATACAAAGAATGCACATGGTAATTAACATTAGAAAAAATAGATGAGTAATGGCCATGCCAAGCAGATGCAGAAAGACAATCACTACTTGGCACATCACTTCTAATCAACTCAGAATTAATAACTTTTTGCCATTCTCTCTTTGACACTGGAAAATCCATACCAAGATAACACATTGACATAAGATATTTTTTATATTCATTGTGCATCTTATGCTTAAGGTCAGATATAATTCCACAAGGTGGTCTAACACATTCATTCCAGACTTTTAACCAAAACTTAGTTTTATTTTTCAAAGTTTTTAAATTAGGATCTAAAGACCAAATAGGTTTTTGCATACCACATCTAACACATTGCAGCAGCACTGCAACTGCCTCAGCATCTTTTAGACATTTAATTAATTGATTATAATAGCAATTCAGGTCCTTTTTGCAATTCACTTGTATAGAGTTCTGAAGCAGATGATATGGAACTCTGTATAGCAGACAACAGGCTTGTTAGTGTAAAAACATAGAGAGGAACATCAGGTCTCTTCCAATTACTTTTTTCAAATCATTTTGAAGACCAGGGTACTTTACAAATACTTGCAGGGTTTAAATTCAGTGTAAGATTAAGTGAGATAGGGAGATGGTCTAAGCCTTGTTCTTCAGCATGTACAAACACTATTGATGTAGTAATACTAGGTTATAGGATAATATAGGCTAATAATGATTATTGTTATATACAGGGGGGGGGGCAACAAGGTGAGTTGCTCTAGGCACTGCAACTGGGGGGAGGGGTTGCTGTGGCTGAGGGATTGACCATTTTGATCAAATTTTTCACTTTGATTCAGTTGTTTTGCTTATATATGAGTTGAGAGGGGAAGGGGCTGTAATCATTGTTTTTTCCTGGGCACCACCAACTCTAGGAGCAGCTCTGGTTATGCAGTATACAGACATTGATTCATCATTATGAATCATTTTTGTCCATTGTGAAAAATCACTCATATTAATTTTTTCTTTTCTGAAGAACAGTTCATCCCTTGCTTTACATAATTTTTCAGGCATTATGGATATCAAACTCTTGGGAGTTTATCTCACACATGACCTGAAGTGGGAAAAACAGACACAAGAGATGACTACATGGGCCAACCTGGGAATCCTTTCCTTAAAACTCCTTGCTCATCATGGTATCCCAACCCCCACCTATTGCATATTTTTCTTACATTTGTTAGACTGCTGGTAAAATATGCTTTTCCCATTTGGCATTACAGCCTGACTTCAGACCAGAGGGACTGCCTGGAATGGATCTAGTACCAAGCTCTTCTGGTAGTGTCAAAATCTCCCAAAGTCCCTTATTGCTCCCTTTTAAGACAATTTTCACTTAAAACTCTTTTGACACTCCATGATGAATTGTGTTTTAAATTTGGTGATGGTATTTTGAAAAATCTATTGCTTTATGAAATCCTCCCCTCTGAGCCATGGGCATAGGCAGCATATTGTCTGGGGGGAGGCAGTTGAGTAGTGTGATGGAGGGCCTTTAATCAACTGCTTTTCCAACCATCTGCTTTTTCAGCCATATCTAATGTAAATTTGAAAGTCTAGGGGTGGCAGCCACCCCCTCCCTACGCCCATGCTCTGAGCATCTTCCTTTGCACCAAAGGCTACTGCAACATGTAGCTCAACTGGTACCAACATTTCAGCCAGTACCAGCACTGCATATGTGGCATGCAAGTAGTTTTGTTCCCATGTTTGTCAAGTTTTTTAATTCTGCACCCACTTGTCAATAATTGTATGTATTTATTTTCTTTAGTTCATTATTCTTCTATTCTTTTTATTCATTTGACTCTGTTAAGTTTGAATCTGTGATATTTAGAATCAATGTATAATTTTGGTTCTAGGCTTTTACCTCCCCCCAACAATTACCCCCTGCAGAAAATACCCCCCCCCATGGAAAATAAGGATTTCTAAATTTGAGAATTTTATTTGATGTATTATTTTTTAATTTCCATAGGGGGAAGGAATTTTGGTAATTGTGTATTATGCACCATTCACTCAAGTTTATGCTCTGTAAAATTTGAGAACACATCATTTTTTGTTAGTTTCTTTGTTGCTTTAGAGATACATTTGGGCTACAGATTTGCACATAAATGGGGAGAGGGGTAAAGTATAGCAGGTCTGCATGTAAAATGTGTTTGGTACAATTATTCTGCATATTAGATAGATAGATAAATAAGTGTATTTTAAAGCCAAATATATGACCATGAACACAGTAAAATAACATAAATGAATATGGTGAATGGAGGGGGGGGTGTTTAACCCCCCCCCACCAGAAAATGTCCCCCTCACAAAAAAATACCCCCATGGAAAGTAACCCCCACAGAAAATAGCCCCTCCTTAGAAAATACCCTCAAAGAAACCCCCCCCCTATGGAAAATAATGTTTCTAAATTTGAAACTTTTTTTTTAGTTTTGTTTAAAAGTGCTAAGGAACAGGAAAAAGAGGAATTTACACACCAGAAGTACCTTAATAACTTAGAAAAAAAAAACACAAATCCATTTATGTTGAAAAGTCTTCCATATGAACTTTCACAATTTTTGGCAGTATCAGGTGCCAAGGGGGGGGGTATTTACTGGGGGGTAAAGTATTTGGATGGTTTGAAGTCAGAAAACAATTCTGTCTAGGTATATGACCACTTAAAACAGAAGAACAGCCAGGTATCTGAAAATTTTGTTAACTAAAAAAGAAAAAAAAAAGAAAAAAAAGATCCCAGTATAAAGTAAATGTAATGTTTCATTTAAGTGTTTTTTCCAAGTGTTAAATGTTTTTTTTCAATGACCATTTTTCTAAGTATTAAGTACTATTATTAGGTTAATGTAGTGTTTCATTAGAGTGTTTTATGATGATGGCTGATCAAACTTTATGTTATTTGCATCTTTCATTTATGTTATTTTACTGTGTTCATAGCTGTATATTTGACTTTAAAATACACTCATTTATATGCCTATCTAATATGCAGAATAAATGTACCAAACACATTTTGCATGCAGACCTGCTATGCTTTACCCCCCCCCCTCCTAATGTGCAAATCTATAGCCCAAATTTATTCCTAAAGTAACAAAGAAACTGAAAAAAAAGTGTGTTCTTGAATTTTACACAGTGTAAACTTGAGTGAGTGGCACATAATACACAAGTACTAAATTTACCCCCCCCCCTAAGGAAATAAAAAATAATAATAAAACCTGAATAAAATTCTCAGACTTGGAAAGCCTTATTTTCCACATGGGGGCATTTTCCAGGGGGTCAACACTGGTCACCATAATTGTGCATGACAATGGCTATGGCTGTGATTTTCATGTTTTAAATGTTAGGGTCTTATTATGACAAGAACGGCAGCTGATTGGCATGCCTGTTTTATGGTATTTGAAAATAAAATTGTTAGGCCTAGGCTATTTATTTATTTACCATGATCCTACTGAAAAAAGAACTGATAAATCTTTCATATCTTTTCATTTCAAAATTGCTTTTTACATTAAGCCACTAGCATTACTCTTGTTTAAACCTGTGTACTAATAAATTAGATAGAATATGACAAATTCAAGAACCTGAAAATACATGGGAAACATATAATTTGGGCTATGTAGGCCTATTTGTATATTAGGTGGGATTGGGGGTGAAGTAGTGTGAATCTGTAATTGAAATGTGTTACCTACAATTATTTTGTAAATTAATGCTACTTTTAAGTTGTTGCAACACTAAGTTGCCTAACACAGCTTCAAAGCCTGCATGTTCTTTGTCCTATTAGGCTATGCAGTAAGAATTGTTGTTTTTAACCCTTTCCTATAGCCCAAAGACAATAGAAACATATTGCCTTTAAAGGTACATAAAGGCTTAAAATTGAATTCCTAAGTAGCTAGTCTAAAATAACCATTAGCCTATGTCTGGGAAGAACATAAAAAAAGTCATTGAGTGATAATTTCAGCTAATCCATAGCTCAGTAACAGAAATGTCTCCAAATTTACCAAATAAAGAATTCAGCCTATCCAAGATTAGGCACTTTCCAAATGGTTGGGTATTACTGTAGGGTACTTTTAGCCTAGGCCTAGCTTAATTTTAAAAATTCAGCTTCTAATTCATTTCAGCTCTTTTGTTCAAGGAAATCCCATAGAATAGATAAGAAAGGTTGTTATATTTCTAGCTGTTATCAAATATACTTGAGTAGAAAGATTCATATTTTTAACTTCCTTCAGAGAGAAGGCTATCTCCAACCTGTGGGCAATTTTTGGCTTGGTGGCAACTTCTACAGGTCAAATTTAAGCCAATGCAAAGGCTGACCTTATTACGTTCATTAAAACCAAATCACACTGAAATACCTATAATTCTGCAAATTTAGCCTTTTTTTTGTATAGGCTATGCTCCTTTGTTATAAAGAAATTCCGGGGGACAGATAAGAAAGATTGGTTCAATTGCTTCTAAAAACGACTGTGTATCCATAGCACAGCCTATTATTGGATATTACATTTTTCATTTTAGATGGCTCTCAAGTTCAGAAATTTGTTACCACCAAGAGCAGCCAAAAGGTTAAGTATGTTCGGAACTTGGATTTACAGTGTTTTCTGGCAAACATATTGCTTATCAACAATCATAGGAACAGAAGTATTTATCAGCAATTTTTGCTCGACAATAATTTTTGTAAGAACACAGAATTACACTATTGTAGGATATAAAACCATTCGATGCAATCCTGAATTGTAACCTCCCTCCTCATCATGATTGAATGATATTCAAGTTATCCATTAGAATCTTGAAGAAAAGACAAAATTTATTAGGCACATGATCCTAAATATTGATTAAATAAAAAAAACAAGTTTTTTAAACTGAAAGTAAGGAGCGACATTTAAACTTAAAACGAACAGAAATTATTCCGTATATGAAAGGGGCTGTCCCTTCCTCAACGCCTCGCTCTTTACGCTAAAGTTTGACTCTGTCTCACAACTTTATTTTTTAAAACAATAAAAAGTTTGACTTTATCACAACTCTATTTTTTACAAAAAAAAAACAATTTATCGTAAATAGCGAGGCATTGAGGAGGGGACAGCCCCATTCATATACGGAATCATTTCTGTTCGTTTTAAGTTTTAATTTCGCTCCTTACTTTCAGTTTAAAAAACTTGTTTTTTTTATTTAATTTCTGATCGTTTTTTAGTTAATGCAGCTTTTATTTGCATAAAAATTTTACTTTTCTTTTGCTAAATGGATGTCTTTACAAATTAACTTACGTAACTAACTTCTATATTCGTATATTTTTCTTCTGGCAAAAAATACAAAGTTGCAGATTTTTGCAGATATGAGCTTGAAACCTATGTAAGAGAGTTTTGTGAGGCGTTGAATCTGACAGTGTGATTTTAATTGAAATTCTTTCACTTGTAGGGGATGTTTCCCCCCTCTTTAGAAAATAGTGTAAATTATCTCAGGCTCTTAGACTTTGATGAGTAACACTAAACTTAATAAATTTTATATATTTAGGATCAGCATTATAAACACTTTCTTTTGATACATTTATTGACATCAAAATTTCGTTTTTAAAAGTTTCGATTACTATTGAGCCGTATCGCTTGTTTTTTTATTGTTTTTTTTATTACGTATATGTTATTACTTATATGAAGGGGTTCTCCCCTTTAGTCAATACCACGCTCTTTACGTTAAAAGTTAAAAAAATTTTGATTCACAAACCCCTGAATCACAAAGGCCGTTTAATTAGAATAGACAGCTCTTTTGAAAGCACTAAAAAAACTGTAGCGTAAAGAGCGAGGTATTAACTTGGGGGAGAACCCCCTCACATACATTATAATTTCTGTTCGTTTTAAGTTCTAATATTCCTTCTTACATTTCAGTTGAGAAAACTTGTTTTTTTTTATTTAACTTCTGATCGTTTCTTAAATAATTCTTGGAAATCCGGCACCCCCTTCATAGAAATGTCCCTTACCCCAAAGAAACATCCTCCACGGAAATATTCTCCAGAGTAATCCCCTCCTCTAGCCCCCTCCAGAAAAAATCCTTCCTGAAAATGGTTGTATACCAGCCTACCTTTGTTGATTGCTATAACACGATTGTCGATAAAGGTGTTTCACCAGAACAGATTGTTGATCAACACCGTAAACAGAAAAGGTTTTTTGTGAGTTCAGTTTTATTACATATTGCCATGGTGACAAAATGAAAATTTTCTACATTCAGACGTTGTCATGAACACGGTTGGTGATGGCTGTTACTGTTTATGGCCTGGACGCACTCATACCAAAGTTTGTCAAGCTGATTTGTGGTAGTTTCACGCTTTGTAGATTATTTGATTTTATTTTTGCTCATTTTTTGTTTGATGGAGTTCTTTACTTTTCTTTGAAAAACCTATTTTGTGAAAATTTTTTTTTTAATTAATTAGCATCAAAATCCAAACAGACATCATTGACATATTGATCTTTTTTCTGCGTTACCAAAAGTATTGCATTCATAATTCTTTGCAGTCTCATGAAATATAATTAAACAAATAGGAAAGATTTTTCAACTAAAGTAAGAAGCAAGTTAAAACAAATTGAAATTACTTTGTATATAAGAGGGACTGCCCCCTTTTCAACACCCTGCTCATTAAACGAAAGCTGTTTAGTGCTTTGAAAAATATTTTTTTTTCCAAGTGCAAATTTTCTTTAAAAAATTGAACAAAACCTAAACTTCACAGTAAAGAGTAAGGAGTTAAAGATGAGACGGACTTTTGATATTTTACATAACTGATGCCATCACAAGCTCTCCAATAGGATTTTCTTACCGATAAATACATTGCATTCATTTTGCTATGATTGTTATTTAATTTGTGTTCGTTTTGGGTTTCATTTATTCTTTAATAGTAATTTCTGGTCGTTTTAAGTTTGAATTTTAACAGATATTTGTATCTACTGAGCTTAATTTTAAAATGGCCTTTAATTTTCTTTGAAAAAATAATCTTTTGGTAAGTTTTTTTTTTAAATTAATTTATGTTTATTTTTGATTGCAAAAAGTTTCAAGTTTTTATGGCATGGGGGGGGGGGGTGCTTACTGTTTGATTATTCTTGACTTTAAAAACGGATCTAGAGCTTTCAATTTAAATCGAATGAGGCTTTTTTCAAAGTTTATACGATTACCTCTTTGATAAAAACCTTACATATGAACAATAGACAGCTAACTTGTGGACAGCGATTGACAACAATGAATGGGTTGAAAAAATAGCTCCAATAAGGGGGTTCAGACCATTTCACTTGCTGACACAAAGGGATCACGACTGTTTGGAATAAACCTTAATAGGAATTTGTTTGCCAAAGCAATTTTGCATCTATCACAGAGTATGTATTTTAACCTTATAATTGGATAATTATAATAGAATTCCTATGTGTTCTTCCCATACAAAACCCCTTCCCATAAGTTATAAACCCCCCTTAATAAGTTATGCCCCTGGACATAACTTACAACGCTTACCCCTGGGCCCGGGTGGGCTGTGTCGACACCGGAGTTTTTTGTTATCAGAACTTTGAACTATTTTAACAAAATGTCTATCTAAAAATTTTTATCTGATGCATTTAGGGCGTGGAGGAGGGAGAGGGGCTAGTTGCCCTTCAATCTCTTTTGACTCTTAAAAAGTGAACAAGAACTTTCAATTTTCAATCAAATGAGCCCTCTCTAAAGTTTATACGAGCATCCTTTCCATAAGAAATAATATGAAGGATTTGGAGAATCCTTAAATTACAACCCTTCCCTGAGGGCTTTGAGGGAGTTGTAATCCTCAAAGACCTAATTTCCAGAAGTTAAAACTACGTTCAATAAAATGGCTGTCTTAAAATTTTGATTGGATGTGTTTGAGTTAAAGGTGGACGTGAGAGGGGGGTTAGTTGCCCTCAAATCACTTTCGACTATTACAAAGGGCAGTAGCCCTCAGAATTTCCAATCGAATGAGCCTTTTTTGAAGTTTCTACGACAACGCCTTCTATAAAAACCTTATATGCCCCAGGGCATAACTTAAAACCTTTGCCCTGAGGGTTGTGGGGGAATGTCCTCCTCAAAACATATTATCTACGTATCTGGAAATCAACTACGCTGAACAAAATGGCTATCTCAAAATTTTGATTGGCGGTGTTTGGGAGAATGATGGGCGTGGGGGGGGGGCTAGTTACACTCCAATCACTTTGGACTCTTAAAAATGGCACTAGCTCTTTAAATTCCAATCAAATGAGCCTGTTTTGAAGTTTCTACGACAAAACCTTCTATATAAATCTTATATGCCCCCCAGGACATAACTTAAAACCAGTGCCCTGAGGGTTGTGGGGGAGTATCCTCCTCAAAAACATAGTTTCCATCTGGAAATCAACTACGCTGAACAATACAGCTATCTCAAAATTTTGATTGGATGTGTTTCGGGGAATGATGGGCGTGGAGGGGGAAGGTGCTAGTTGCCCTCCAATCATTTTTGACTATTAAAAAGGGTACTAGAACTCTCGATTTCCAATCGAATGAGCACCCTTTGAAGCTTCTACGACGACCCCTTCCATATGAAGTGCCTCTGGGGAAAAATAATAATAATAAATAATAAAACATTGGAGCCGTATGGCCTTTACTATAGGCAACGCTACAGCGTTGCCTCTGATTTACTGTATTTTGTTTCATTTTGCATGCAATGTAATTGCTCTTTTTATTTGAGATTTTTTCACTAAAAGTATTTAAAAATAAACTTATTCCTACAAAGATAGATATCCTGAAATATGTTCCCCGTCCTCCAACCTCCACTGCTATTTTGGCGTCTGGCCCCTCTGAAAAATTTTCTGCCGGTGCCTTTGCTAAATAAGTGTAGGGGAGAGTCGGGTATGTTGAGACGCGGGTCCGTTGAGACACGTGTACTTTTAACAGAAAACTTCAAGCTAAAAATCTGCCGCTTCTCACACCTCAGTCGCCATCTCTTGGACTATCTGTGGATGTAATATAGTGGTCGCATATGCAACTTTCTATCACAAAATTTAGGTAAGAATTTTTTATGTGGTGTTTGAAAACTATTTATGCTTTGCGAAATTCTACGGTACTCTTAGGTAAGCAGCTTCTAGAAAGTTGCTTATTAGAAAATTGTCCATTAGATAGATCAATTTATGAGCTTTTCGATGATATAAATTTTGTTGTGTTTTTCTGCCATCTAGTGGCTGATCTATTTTTTTTCTTAAGTTCGTACTGTTAGGGTACTCTGGGACGCGTATTCCAGGGTATACTGGGACAGGTTCAGTTCATTGTGTCCCACGGTACCCTTAATTGCTTTAGCCTAGAGAACTTTCAAGAGTATGCTTCTTGTCTTATGTTGACTTCTTTCTTTCGTTTTTCTACTCTCGATGGGCCTTGTGTTATTAGGTAGCTACAACATTCCTAAAAAAAAACTCCAAAAAATCAAATATTTTTCAATTCAGGCCAATCGTGTCCCCCTCATCACATCTTCTTTTATTTAGAAAAGAAGGAGTTAGAGTTGTACGCTAAGAAATCAGTAGTATTAGTATTTAGGAGTAAAGGAGATTTTGATTCAGAGGCTCATTTTAATTTTGGAGGAAAGGTTTTAGAGGTTAAAGAAGAATTTGTTTATTTGGGTATTAAGTTTAGTGCTGTAAGGGGGATGTCTAGGCATGTAGAAGATTGTAATTTAAGGGGTAATAGGCTAATAAATATGCTTTTGAGAAGTAATTTAAATCAGCTAGCTGATATGAGAATCCAGAAAAGAGTTTTCCAGACGAAGGTAGCTTCTAGTCTACATTGTGGCTCTGAGGTTTTGGGTTTTGCTAAAGGAACTAAGCTAGAAGTAGTTCAGGTAATATATTTTAAGAAAATTCTAGGCTTGAAGGATTCATTTAGTTCAGTGGTACTGAAAGGAGATTTTGGGATTTTTTTCTTTAAGGAGTGTTAGATTGGTTAGAATGGTAAAATTCTGGGAGAAGATAATTAGGCTACCTAGAGTTCGGCTTCTTAAGGCAGCTTATTTGGAGAGCTTGAAGGATGGTGGACGTGATTCATTGTCAAATAAGGTCAAGAAAATACTGGACCTTTGTGGACTTTCGGAGATGTGGAATGAAGGAAGAGGCCCTATGGATGAAACCGTGTCAGTATGGAAGGAAGTCCAGCGAACCCTAAAGGACCAAGAAATCCATGAGTGGCAAGCTCATAAGGACCAATCTATGTCTTTGAGGTTTTACTCCCAAGCCAAAGACGGTTGGGGGGGGGGAGGAGGTTTATCTTAAATTTGGGTTGAATAAAGAGGATTTGAAGAATTTGTTGTTGGTAAGAGGGGATAGCATGGATTTAGGTGAGAGAAGGAAATTTTTGGGAAAGTTTAGGCTGGCGGCTGGCCCTTATTTCTGCCCAATGTGTGGATTGGCGAATGAAAACTTATTTCATTTTGTATCCGAGTGTGAAGAGCTGTCTGAGCTGAGGAATGAATGTTTTGGACGAGTGTTTGGGAGCGAATGCTGGTTAATAGAGTGGATTGCTGAGAGGAACGCATGTGCTATTAAACAGTTGTATAAGTTTCTTCGTTTAGGGATTAAATATAAGGAATCATGTTTGAGGAGATAGCCTGATACTATTTTTATGATTGGTATTTTTTTATATGGTGTTTGTTGGTTAAAAGTCGAACCTTGGTGTGTTTCTGTTTTCGTTGTTTTGCTGTTCTTTTTTCTTTTTTCCTTTTTTGATTTTTACTATCTAAAGTTGTATTTTGTTCCTGAGTGTTGGTTTGTGGATTGTATTATTTGTTGCTATGGCCCACAGGCTTTTTGCAATAAATCTTATCTTATCTTATCATAAAATAAATTCCACTAGTTTAAAATAAATTCCAACAATCATAAAAAAATGACTTCAAATCTCTAATTCATAATCTAAAAATTCATAAAAATCCTATACTATTTCTACATTCCCTAAGAATTTACTCAATTTTTTTTCAAAAATAAACTCCACTAGTTCAAATCTAATTCTTCAAATCTAAGACCTTAAATCTAAAACCTACAATCTAAGTCTCAAATACTTCAAATCTAAACTCTATAATTTTTTGTCTTTATATCATACAAAATCGTGTATTATTTCTATATTCCATAAAACTATATTAAACCATAAACTCCATACATTCTAATTATTCAATTAAGTTTAAATCTTGCCTAATATATAAACTTATAAGAACTGAAACTGAAACTTCATATTAAAACTAAAATATCTTCCTTTCGTTTTAGAATGCCAAAAACGAGGAAAGCTGATCCGTCACTTTACGTCTGGAATGAGGAGGACATGAAGAAAGCAGTAGAAGCTCACCTTTATGGGATGCCACTTCGAGCAGCTGCTGAAGTTTACAATGTTAAGCGGTCAACTCTTAGCAGATATGCCACTGCTTTTCGTAACAGAACACATGAAGAAAAAGAAGAGTCTAGTTACACTCCCGCCTATGACAACAGGCGAGTATTTACGATTGAGCAGAAGCTTCAACTTGAAGAGTACATCCTTCAAGCAGCCCGAAGGCACTATGGTCTCTCCAGGAAGAGAGCCAGAGAGCTTGCTTGGCTTATGGCGAAACAAAACGGACTTGCATATTCGTCAAGCTGGGACACATAAAAGTCTGCAGGAAAAGACTGGTTATATGGCTTTCCTAGAAAGCATCCTGCGATTTCGCTTCGAAGGCCGGAACCTACGAGTATCCAGAGAAATCTTGATTTCAATCATGTTGATGTTGACACTTTTTACAGGATTTTCGGAAAGTCGTATTCAAAATACAAGTTCCCTGCTAGCCATGATCTTCAACCTCGATGAGACTGGGCTCACGAATGTCCAGACCAAGTGCCAAAGAGCGCTGAGCCTGAAGGGAGTAAAGCAGCTTGCTGCAATGACTTACCAAGAGAGAGGAAAGCTGGTGATCATGGTGGGTAATATAAATGCCCTGTGAGGATTTATTCCAGTCTCTCTAATTTTCCCCCGCGCACGTTGTGTAGAACGGCTTCTTGATGGAGCCCCCCCCCCCACAGACTGCTGGCATAGCAAGTCGCAAGTCTGGAAATACTTGGATGACAAAGGATCTGTTTTTGCTGTATCTGGAGCACATTGTATCGCATGTCCACCCATCTCCTGAGAATTCTGTGTTGATTCTGATGGAAAATCATGAAAGTCACACCAGTTACGATGCAGTTTCGTCGGCCAAAGAAAAGGGAATACATTTACTTACGTTCCCGCCACACACATCATCCAGGTTGCAGTCTCTCGATGTTTCGGTTTATGGACCTTTAAAGACTTACTGGTCAGAGGCAATGGAGAACTGGTTGAGACTTCACCCTGGTCGAGCAGTGACGGAATATGAGATCGGTGAATTACTGGGGATTGCTTTTGCTAAGGCCTTCTCTCAGACTAACATCACTAGCGGATTCTCAAAGCCTGGAATTTTCCCGCTGAATACTGAAGTGTGGCAAGAGTCTGACTTTGCTCCTGCTTCGCAACGAAAAGATACTACCGAGCGGGAAATCAGTCTGCCACTGTTGACGAAACTTTACCAGATCCGCAGAAGCTTCGGTTGAGCCAGAGTCCCAGTACTACAACCCATTCAACATCGGTTGTTGTGCCAGAAGATATTATACCCCTGCCAAGAAGGGAAGCTACAAACAGAAAGACAGACAAGAAGCCTGGAATATCCAAGATATTGACTTCTACACTGGTGAAAGACTCAATCCAAGCTGCAGTAAACTAAAGGAAGGCAAAAAAGAGAAGGATCTCAAGAAAAGCAAGAAAGTGGCTCCTGCCAAAAAGCCGAAAATTCAGAAGAAAACTACCAAGAGATTGCTGACGTTCAGTGACGAAAGCGGCAGATAAAGAAGGACCAAGGGATATTGAGTGTGATGACAATTCTGACGACTCGCTCTGCTCTGAAGATTTCCGATTAGCGGAAGAGGAGTCTGTGACACCCAGTATCTGTTCCGGTGACTTTGTTCTAGTCGAGTACAAGGGAAAAAAGGGAACGAAATTCTACACTGGTGAAGTGCTTGAGGCCGAGCCAGACAGCTACACTGTCAATTTTTTGAAACGAAACGTTCCAGCCTGGAGGTTTACGTTTCCGAAAGAGCGCGATGAAGCGTTTGTCGATAGCTCAGAAGTAGGGATGAAATTGCCAGTTCTAATGGTCTCGGGCGGAACGAAACGCATTGCCAAGATGATCAGCTTTGATACAGACCTGACCAACTACTCTGTTGAATTATTTTTTAAATAAGTTTATTGTATTTTTACAGTTTTATACCACAACATATACGAAGTTTTAATTGATTTACGATGGTGTCCCAAAGTACCCACCGCCCTGACCCATAGTACCCGCACAAGTGGTACTCTGGGACAAAACAGGACCCTCTGAAAAATAAGTCTTGCTAATTTTACTGTGAGCAATAAAATTCTGAGAAAAATCCCAGTAAAAACCAAATGATTTTGCAACAGATTGATTTTTGATACAAGAAAATCGGACTGTAAATGTAGAAGATATTGAGCTTTAAGTTGAACTTTTCCCAGGGTTCCCGACTCTCCGCTATTCTTTCCTGTCAATGTTTTATCAAACGTTCTTACGTTTTTCTTTAATTGATCCTTCTTCTTTTTTAAATTTCTAGTCTTTTCTCAATTTGACTATGGGCTAATGCTGAGAGGGAAACAAATTTCTACATATCTGTCCGCTTTTTACCTTGTTTTGCGATTTTGCCTTTTAAAATCAGGCGAGAGCTTGAAACCCTGCTATTTAAATTTTGCAGTCAAGTTGAGGACCGCTTTCTAAACCCATTTGTATTCATCAAAAGATAACCCCATTTTTGCACAGTAAAATCTCTTCTACATAGCTAATTTTCGGTTTTCATACCTTCCAGCCTTAAAGGAGAAGACCAATTGACCGAAAGGCAATATGTGCACGCTACTGCTAATACAGCTACCGCTGCTACATTTACTGCTACTACTACTACTACTACTACTACTACTACTACTACTACTACTACTACTACTACTACTGCTACTACTACTACTACTACTACTACTACTACTTCTACTACTACTACTACTACTACTACTACTACTACTACTACCACTACTACTGTTACTACTGCTACTACAACGACTACTACTACTACTACTACTACTCCAACTGGTAGTTCAGTTGCAACTACTTATAAGGCTAAGAGCAGTAAGATGAAAGTTTCAGGAAGTATATGAGTATACAGATTATTTAAAGGACATATCGGCAGTGTCATAGTAACGGATAATTGTATTAAATTGAAAATTCCAGGACTTGATGAGAGGGATGTTCAACTGACCAATTGGAAACATGTTAATACTACTGCTGCTATTAGTACTAGTACTACTATTATTAATACTACTACTAGTGCCTCTAACACTAAATACTACTTACTGAGACTACTTTTACAATTATGCCTAAGGGTATAGAGGTGAGAGTTTCATCAAATATTGAGGGGAGAAGTTGAACTAAATCACAACACGCCGTCTGTATGTAGATTGTAAAAGGGCGTATCAGCAATATCTTAGGAACAGTTTGATGTGTAAAGTTGAAACTTAGAGCGCTTTTCTGAAGGTGTGGAACTGAACAAAAGACAATATTTGTATCCTAATGCTACTGCTTCTACTCATACTACTATTACTACTACCAAAGCTGTTACAACTGTTATTATTATTTCTACTGCTACTACTACTACTGCTCCTAAAGCTAAGGCTACTAGTATTAATTCTACTACGGCTGCTACTACTGTTACAACTCCTACTACTATTATTGCTACTAAGGCTAAGGGTATTAAGGCAAAATATTGTATTGGAGTATTGAAACTGTATTGAACTAAATCAAAACACAATCTACTTTACAGGGTGTGAAGAGGACGTATCAGCAATGCTTCAGGAACGGTTTACGGTATTAAGTTGAAACTTTCAGCATGTGTTGAAGGAGATTTTGAAGAGAACAAAAAGTGCTATGTGCATACTGCCACTACAACTATTGCTGCTATGCAAGCTAAGGGTATTAAGGTGAACCTTTCAAGGAATATTTAGGTGGATGTTGAACTAAATTAAAACGAACTATGAACATTTAGATTGTCAAAAGGGTGACAGAGCAATATCTCAAGAACGGCTTATACTATTGAGTTAGGCTTTTCAGGGTAAGTTGTTTATGGATTTTGAACTAGCCAGAAGGCCATATGCCTATGCTATTAATACTACTAATACGATTACTGTTGCCCATTATACTTAAAACTAAATGTTGCTTTAAAAATAAATTATAAGGCACTGTGTCTATGTTGGTTGCCTATAAGACATCACAGCAATATTCTAAGAACGACTTGGGTCTTAAGTTGAAACTTTCAGGGCTACTACTATTACTACTTATGCTCTTACAATTTAACTAAATCAAAAGAGTGTAAATGTATCTAGGTTCTCAAAGAGTATAGATAGAATTTTTTGGGAGCGGTATTAAGTTTTATTTTTCAGACAAACTTGAGGAGGTATAGAACTAAATAAAACAATACTATTTGCGTTGCAATAAGTAAAAGTTGGAGTAGTTTGGTAGCAGTAATAGTAGTAGTAGCAGTAAATGCACCAGTGGTATTAGTATTAGTAGTAGCGTGAACATATTGCCTTTAGGTCAATTGATCTTCCTCTTTAGGTATTCTCTGAAAGTTCCAACTTAATACCCAAATCCATTCTTGAGATACGCTCTTTTGACAATCAAAATAAATTTTAAGTTTTTCACTGTTTTTACTTTATTAAATCAAAAATCTAAAACTACAAGGAATAAATATCAATCCTTATCCATATGTTTCTTTTTAAAATAAAGTGCAAATTATGTTCCTGTCTTGAGAAGGCATGGGGGGTGCCAGCCCTACTCATGTTAATTTCTGCTCGTTTTGAATTTGACTCGGTTATTTATTGTAATTTCTGCTCGTTTTGGATTTCATTTATTTATTGATGATGATTTGTGGTAGTTTTACGCTTGGAAGATTATTTGACTTTATTTCGGCTCATTTTTTATTTAATAAAGCGCATTACTTTTCTTTGAAATTTTTTTTTTTTTGAAAATTTTTTTTAAATTAATTGTAAGTATGGAGCGACCTGGTCCAAAAGTAACCAAAACTCAAAAACAGAAATTTGATAACAATTCATAGAATAAAAGAAATGGCCTTTTCCAATACTACTACTAGCAACTAACTGAAACACCAAGCCACCAGAGACCAGCACAGCTACGTAAGCTCCTCCTCCATCCCAATCTATTCAAAGCCTCCCTCTTTACACCCTCACAGGAAGTTCCCATTTCCTTTAAATATTTCTTTATGACATCCTCCCACCCCAGACGAAGACGAACGGCTTTCCGTTTAGCCCTAGATGGTTGGCTAAAAAAGACAATCTTTGGCAATCTGTCATCCTTCGTCCGCAGAACGTGCCCTAGCCATCTGAACCTTTCTTTCATTATAGCCTTAGAAAGCGGAATTGAACCAAATTTTTCGTACAGCCTACTATTTGAATACGGTCAGTCAGCCAGGTACCAAGAACAATCCATAGTCAATCCAGCAAATCTTCATCCGCTTTTCAGAGCGCCCATGTTTTAGAGCCATCCTTGACCACCGTCATTATTGTAGATTCTAATATTCTAATCTGGTTTGCAGATTTATCTTCCTGGTGTTTCGAACTTTTTTTAACTGTGAAAAAACATCCTGAGCCTTGGCTATTCTACTTTTAATACACTCACTGCTCCCGTCTTTACTAATAGCACTACCAAGGTAAGTGAAGCTGCCCACCTGATTAATCTTTTTGTTACCCATCGTAGCCTTTTCATCTTCAATTATTCCTGTAAGGTTGCCCCTACTAACAGAGCTAATAAATTTGGTAGCGTGACACAAACTGAGGCGTTGGGTAAGAAATCGGTACTCAGAATTCAGTGACGACTGATTTTTATTACAAAAGAAGATAAAAAGAAAAATATTCTAATTCTTTTTATGTTGAATATTTCCACACCTCTTCTAGGTCTAAGGTCTAATGATCTACTTGTTCAAATCCACCTATGTTTACCGAAAAGAAAAGATTAAATTAATCCTAAGCTAACGAATGTTTCTACTTAAAAAGGTTACACTTGAACAGCTAGTCAAGGCTTGAGTACTGGGTTATTAAAATCCTTTAGTTCAAGCTATTTTTGAGCTAAGCTAAGAATAACCGTACCTGATTTTTATTCAAATTTCATTAACCCAAACCAAGAGATTCTTTTATTATTTCTTGAAAAGGGTTGTGTATTCCTTTGACTTTTATTAAGCGTTAACTTTAGCAGGGAAACTTAATTGAAAATATCTGGACATAAAGGCTTAGAAATTCTTAAGCTGATAATATTGTTCCCTTCTTCCCTAACCTACCTGTCTAAACATTAAGGTCACCTTTGTATAAACATGCAGTACGGGATTAATGAAAAGAAAGAATGATTAAAAAGGGAACGGTGTTCCTCTTCGTATAAACGTCTGAAGATTGCACAAAAGGGGGGGGGGTAATGCTATTGTCCGATAATTCCAATTTTCAGATATAAGGTCTTTATAAAATCAAGCTAAGTCTCAGGATACTCTAGGCTGAAAAGGGGAAGCACAGATGGCTCTCCTAACTTTCTCCTCTTGGTTCAGGTTCCTTTCCCCTTTAAACCCTCAGTTATTCAAAGCTTAAATTTATGGGAAGAAATTTAATTTGGCTTATTCTAACCTTAAAATGCTGTTTTGTCCAAATGGCTCAAACCTTGTTAAGTGAAATATATTAACTGAAATACCAATCACCAAATGAATAAAACCTAATAAGAGTCTTTAGATATTTCCGCCTCTAATCAATTTTAATTAGATTACGCATCCTTTTATTGATCACAAAGGACCTCAGGATTACATCACTATTAGTTAGATTCAAAACCCTCTATAAATCTATTGGTAACCCTCAAAGGGGAATTTTCGCCATAATGACAGTTTATGAATGCTTAAATGAAAGTATTGAGTTAATTCAAAGTAGAATCTTAATTTAGACCAAGCGACAGAAATCTCTCTGAAGTTTGTTACTTTATTTTAGTGTTATTCTCAAAGGAAATTCATGCAGGCTAGTAGTAGCTTTTCATCCTAATTCATAAAGAAAACACTTACTCATATTCCTTAGTTCCGAGGCAAAACTACCCCGATTTGTCTCTCATCCATAAGTTATATTCTTTTTGCTACTTGATCCGTTTACCGACCTTCCCTCCCTCCTAGCCAATCAACCACTTTCTGTTAAAAGTAGTTTCTTTTCCAGTCTTTCAAGGCCTTGCAAAACTGGTCTAAATTAGGTCTTAACATATCACGGGTTCAAAGCTCGTTTGATTCTTGGACAAAGAGTGTCACTACAAGATTTATGGCTAGTTACGCAAAGAGAAGTTATTTTCAAATTCAAGCTAATTTGAAATTGTCGCTATATTTCTGATCTATGAAGCGAAAGGGAATTCCAAGCTTTAATAAAATTGAGTTACAAATTTACACAAAATAAGGCCTCCTTACATTCCTAACCTTACTGACTTGGTCTTTTTAACATTAATTGTCAGACCTATTCTAGTACCCATCTAAAAGTTCATTCATCTTGCTCACACTTTCATCTAGGATGCTTAAATCCTCAGCATAATCTAAGTGGAGGAGATTTTTTCCTCCTCATTTGATTCCGTGGTCTCCTATTGCCTTTCCTGTGCTCCTTAAGGCAAAGTCCATCAAAATAATCCTTATAAAGGGGGATAGAACACAATCCTGCTTAACTCCTGATTTAATTCAGAACCAGCTGCTAACCTCATTTCCTACCTTAACCACAGCAGTGTTATCCTCGAATATATCACTAATCACTATAATATATTTGTCTGGTAGAACATACAAAGACAATACCTTCACTAAAGCTCTTCCGTCAAAAGAATCGAGCTGCATTCCTAGCTGCAGTCCCAACTTTCTTCCCTAAGACACCATAAGTAGCCTCACAAATTGTTTTTCTAAAATTATTCCAACCATCTTCCACATTGTCATATTTTAAACTCTCACATTTATTTTTCCACTGTTCCTGGAAAGTTTCCCTTAGTTTCTCATCCTGGAGTCTACCAAAATCATAACTTCCCGGAAGGTAGTTACCCTTCCGAAATTTCAGCTTTAAATTAACCCTAGACACTTCTAGATGGTGATATTTACTTTAACATAAATAAAAGCACTCCTATATACCCTAGTATCTTGTATTGATCCTGCCAGTCTTCAGTTTACTATAACAGAATCAATAAGGTTTGCTGTCTTACCATCACGGGAATATCAAGTTAGCTTATGGGCCATTTTATGACCAAACACCGTATTAGTTATAACTATATTGTTATACCTATAAAATTGCAAAAGTCAGAAGCCATTACTGTTTTCTTTTCCTACATCAAATTTAATTAGGCTAGGATACCATCTATCCCTATTTCTATCGACCTGGGCGTTAAAATCTCCTAGTCAATGCGATGATCTCGTCAATTGGCTTACAGCAATTCAATTAGTATATACGTATATTAGACCCAAGCACCTGAAAACAAAAATACTAATAAACAACAACTTCTTAAGTAACACAACAATCAAATAATTTCATCTTCCTCCTTTTCTTCGTGTAATTCAACAATGACTTTTGTCGATGCTCAAATTCAACCTGGCCGGGGTTTTGCCCTGACGACCAGAACGAATGACCGTCACGCTTCTTCCGTAGCTATTCTGTTTTGTCTGAACCGGGTCTGTGGGCACCGCTTCTTTTTTTTGACGCCTACCTTCGGTGTCAGAGGCTCTGCTGTAACGGAATCCGCAGTCTCGTGGGGATTGTCTATTGAATCGGGCATGTTTTCGGAAGGTGAGGTACTCATTGATACCTGCTGCTCTTTGGCAGGTTGGGTTTATGCGTGGTAATTTTAGCCGTCATACGGGTACGTCACAGTTGGGTCTTGTCTTGGTTTAGTGTAAATTCTGTTGCGGCGAAATGTCCCTCCCCCTTCGAGATGAACATAGTATGAACGAGAGTTAACTTCGGTTTTACAAACCGTTGCCTTCTTCCAGGGCCCTTGGTCAGTCAACTGGACCCACACTTTCTGACCCATTTTAGCGGTTTCACTCTTCTAGAGTTTCGATTGTAGTACTTGCTTTGGGCCTCTTGGGCCTTCTTCCTCTGTTGTCTGAATCTGTCAAAGTGGATAACCCCTGGCTGCAAGATCTGTGTGATAGTTGGCAGGAGAGATCTCAACTGGCATCCAATCATTATTTGAGCGGGGGCAAAAAGATCGATGGATCTGTTTCGGAACTCCAAGAGTGCCAAATATGGATCAATCTTGCTCTCGGTGGCTTTTATCAAAAGTCTTTTAGCTGTTTGAACACCCTTTTCACTCATGCCGTTGGACTGGGGATAGTTGGGGCTCGAGGTTGAATGGATGATTTGCCAGTCTGTCATGAAGTGCTCCAATTCCTTTCCACTGAACTGGGAGCCTTTGTCGGTTTTGAGTCGCTTGGAAATTCCATATCGGGTGAAATGAGCTTTGAGTTTGGCTATAATTTGCAACGACTTGGTGTTGGTCTGGCGATCAACCTCAAAGAACCAAATCATTTAATGAACAGTGACCATGTAATCTTGTCTGTTGAGCTGGAACAGGTCAAGAGCTACACGCTGGAAGGGGTAGTTTTGTATTTTGTGCAGAATCATCGCCTCCTTCTGTCGGCTCAAGGCAAATTTGGAGCATACTTCACACTGGCCAACCATTCTCTCCATATCTCGTGTGATTACTGACCAGAATACAGAAGTTCTGGCCCTCTCTTTAGTCTTCCTCACTCCCAAATGAGAGGAGTGTAGTTGGTCTAATATGCCTGGTCTCATGCATCTTGGGATGACTATACGCTCTCCTTTTACAACAAGGCAATCAAGTTCTGCCAGCTCTTAGCGGTAATTCCAGAAGGGCCCAAGTTTCGTGTCTAGGTCCTTTTTATTGCTTGGCCAGCCTACTTGTATTGTCTGCATCAGGAGGTTAAGTATTTCGTATTTTGCTGTTTCTTGGGAAATTTGGACTAGCCTTTGGCTTGCTATGGGTATAGTTTGAAGGACTGAGTGAACAACAACTTCCAAGCCCACTTGTGACTCTGTCTCTATCCAAAAGATGCAGGCAAGATAGGGCGTCCGCTACAGGAATAGTCTTTCAAGATTTGTACCTCAGCTTAATATCGTGTGGCTGAAAAGCCAACATCATTTGCTGTAGCCTTGGAGGTTCCTTTTGTATCGATTTCCCAAAGATCGACTCCAGAGGCTTGGGGTCCGTGGTCACGCACATTGTTCTTCCGAACAGATATTGGTGGAATCTTTTACAAGAAAATTTTATTCCAAGAATCTCTTTTTCATTTCCAGTAACGATGCTCCGTCTCACTTAGAGAGCGAGATGCAAAAGCGACGGTTGCTCCGTCTATCGTCAGTTGTGCGCCCAGAACCTGCTGGGAGGCATCTGTAATCACCTCGATCTCCTTGGCTTCTGGGTCAAAGTTTGAAAGGTTTTGACAAATTTCAACCGTAATCTCTCTCTTGGCATCCTCGTGGCTTGGAGTCCGTTCGAACTTTTGCTGTTTCGACAGGTCTCGAAGGGGTTTATTCAGCGTTGACAGGTTGGGGATGTACCTGGGTAGGTAAGTATACATTCCTAACAATGTTTGTAGTTCTTCTTGGTTTTAGGGCGCTGGCATGTTTTCTAACGCCTTGGTTTTCTCTGGATCTGGGGCGATGCCGTTCGTTATTAATCTGTGTCGAAAGTAGGTGATGGAAGTAGTATTGAAGAAAAATTTCTCTCTATTGAACCGCATTTCTTTATCTCTTGCGGCTTGGAGTACTGCTCTCAGCTTGACGTCATGTTCAGCATCGTTACGGCCATTGCCTTCGGTATCATCTATGATCAGCCCGATGTCAAGTTCCCCAAAGACCTCCTCCATCTTTCGCTGGTATTCGTCCTGTGCCGAAATCAGTCCAAATGTGTATCGATTCCATTTATACCAACCTTACATAGTGTTGAACGTTGTCAGCGCGGACTGGTTTGTCCAAAACCATCGACCAGTAGCCATTTCGGGCATCCATCATAAAGAATTTTTTGGCACTTTTACACTTTGCTGCTACTTCATCAAACAAGGGTATAGGGTGATGCGGTCTCTCAATTGATCTGCTTAGGTCAACAGGGTCTAAACAGATCCTGAGTGACCCGTCTTTCTTACCAGGACTAAAGACTTCGGCCACTGCGTTGGCTTGATCACTTTTTCTATAGCCCCAAGTGACTCCAGCTTTTCCAGTTCTTCTTTGAACTTAGCTTGCAGAGCAAATAGGATTCACTTTGGTAGCTGTACAGTAGGGATTGGACCTTCTTTCAAATATATCTTGCAGGTTCCAGGCAGTTTTCCTATGCCCTCAAAAACCTAACTTAATTCATCTAAAAGGTTTTGTACTCCTGGTCTAATAGGGACAGGACTGTTAATGCTGAGGGCGAACTCGATCTGCTGAAGCCATTGACTTGAATGGCGGCTGAGGATGGGTGCTCTATCCGTGAAGACCACATGGAAAGTATGGGTTTGGGAGCTTTGGCTCTTGTACTGAACGTTGAGGTTGACCGTACTTTCAGTTGTCCTCCGGTATAGCTGGTCAGCACATCCGCAGTCGGCAGCATTGCTGGCTTTTTTGCCAATTTATCAAAATCTTTCAGTGGCAAAAGGTTGGCCTCTGCATCGGTTTCAATCTTGAACGACAATTCAACATCATGCTGTACCAGCCTTATTAGCGCACAAGGCTTTTCCGCCTTTTCTTCACTGAAGATGGAGTCACTGATGAATTCCATCCCTTCTTCAGCTTCGCTTTTCGTCTCAAGTTTGTGTACCGCCTGGCTCTTGTACATTTTGGTGACGTGGTTCATCTTCCTGCACTTGCTGCACTGCTTCCCTTTTTCTAGGCACTTGTGGCTTCTTGAGTATGAGCCACCATAGAAATAACATACAGGAGAATTTTTCTGTCTTTGAACCACTCCCACTTCCTGTTTTATTGGAATCTGAAACTGTTTGCAGAGCATTAGTACTTGGGTCTCTTGTATAGTTTCTATAGATCGACTGCACTCAATTGCTAGAGCCAAAAATAGTGTGGCTCCCTAACTGAGCTGCCGCTCTCGAATTCTTACATTCTTGACTCCAAAGAACAATCGATCTCGAACGAGCTGGTCTTCTAGAGGGCTAAATTCACAGAACTTTCCACACTTTCCTTTGGTAGCACTTTCCACTGAGTAACATACGATTCGATGGTCTCTCTATCATTTTGGTTTCTCTGGTGAAAAATGTATCTGGAAAAGATGGGGTTTGTACTTGGTTGAATATAGTTCCCAAACCTATCCGGATAAACTTTCGGCTTATTTTGCTCTGTGTCGGTTAAAGTCCAAGTGGAGAATACAACTTGCCCTTTTTCTCCAGCCCCGATTAGTAAGCAGGAGCATTTGACTGTATCTGTTTTCCCCTTAGTTGACCTGAGAACATGAGCTCACAATGTCTTCTGAATATTCTCCATTCGGATTTGAGATTGTGGCTTGGCCAATTGATTGTTGGAGCTGGTGTGCTATCCATGTTGAACTCTTAAAACTTCTGCTTCTGACATCATGCGATGATCTCGTCACCTGGCTCACGTAAATTCAATGAGTAGATAGTATATTAGACACAAGCAGCTGAAAACAAAAATACAAATAAACAACAACTTCTTAAGTAACAAAAAAATCAAATCATTTCAGTAAAAACACCATGTTTCTACCTGGGACCTAGTATATTTGCTCCTGTGACTGTAAGTAAAATTCATCTGAGTCAGTAGTATCTCCGGCAGTCCGTTCTACAGGGTTATATACTACTATAACTGATACCCTGAACTTTTTATTCATAAAATGAGCAATTAGTATTCTATTATTAATACTTCCCCAGCCTAAACAAGACTTGCGCCCTACTCCTTGTCTATGTACCCTATCCTTCCTGCCTGAGTAAACAAATTCTATATTACTTAATTTCATGCTTCCTATCTCTGGGATATGAGTTTCTGAACATCCTAATAAGTCCAGTTCTAATCGTATAAATTTATCAGCCACAATGTCGATACGATAGTCATTTTTTTAACGTCGGAACATTCCAAGCTCCAGTTTTCATGTTCTTCAAATAGTTGAAAATATTTTGGCATTAGGAAAAGCAATGATCCCGGATACCAGTGCAGGATGGGGATTAACATATGTTCTCAAATCAATGCCGAGGCGCTTAAGCAGGCTTAGAACCGGAAAGCAAGAAGTCTCTGGGACCTCCAGTATGAATGGAGGCTTTTTGCAATCCTCGGCCAATCTTGCTCACAACATGGTTTTCAGCACTTGGCGATGCTCTTCTTTCAACAAGAGTCGAAATCCTGCACAGACAGTCTCAAGCATATTACCCGCGACTCATTATATATTCATCCCTACAAATATTATGCTACTACGGGGAGGCGAACCATAGTAGATAAATTAGCTAGGAAGAGGTTTTTCATCCCAAAAACACCTGTCAAAACAGACCAAGTCCAGAAGAATTATCCATTAATCAGGATCCCGTTCGAATGCTGTGTCGTTTACTAGGCTATTCCTTGAGGGACGCCTCTCCTTAAGTGGGAATAGAGTCGCCCGCAAGGTATCCAGTCTTGCAGGTAACCCGAAAGGGTGAAGGCCACCCTTTGCAGAGGCCGCTGTCCATTGATCTGAATCTTACGCCCTGGAGCAGTTGGCCTCCTATAGCAGATCCTGTCAAGATGGTGTTCTGCGTCACCATGCAATTTACCCCTTTACTGGGAGAAGGTTTGTAACTCACGGGACGTGTGGACACGCCCGTGAGCCCTGTTGATTTTACATCTGAGGGGCCTTCTTCCTCCTCCACCTGTATTTATGGCCCCGGTCGAGGGTGCCCCAGTTTCTATTTGGACCCCCAGGGACAAGGTCCTGCCTTGGTCTGTGCCTCCTATGGAGGTACCCCACATATCTGTAGGGCTTTCCCCTATCGCCATCTGGAGACATGCTGAGTGGCCTGGAAGAGGCCCCTAATTCAATCTATAATAAACGGGTCCAAATTGAGAACTTGGGGGGAGGGGATAGAATCTATCATCCCCTTTAAAACCATGGATTACAGAAAATTTGGAGACTGCATATGAAAAAAGAAAATTTCAAACTCAAGTAAATACTGTTTTTCAGAAATAAAAGGTTTTTTTTTGGGGGGGGGGGTGCTTTTGATGCTGATTCCAAATATGCTATATAAAACTCTGAAGTATGATGTTCCCCATCAAAAACTACGAGCATAATAAAATTTGCCTGATATTTAAAAAGGGGAAACACCCCTGAAAAAGTCAAGCGATTTTTATGAAAACCACACCATCAGATTCAGCGTACCAGAGACCCCAACTGCGGAGGTTTCAAACTCCTATCTAAAAGAATGTAGAATCTTATATTTTCCACCAGAAGAAAGGTCACATATGTGTTTATTTATTTGTTTAATTTTCTCTTCCCAGAAGCGATCGTTTCCAACCAATGGTCCTAGAAGATCGGGAGAGAACCCATTGAACAAAAATAAAAGTTCTATGGCCCTTTTAAATTACCAAATAGATTGGAGAGGACAGGGAAGGATTCACCCCTCCCAAGCCTCCTTTTCCTAAAAGACATTCAATCAGAATTTTAATAGAGAGCCATTTGGTGCAGTATAGTTGAAAGGCCTAATAACTACCGGTATGCCTTTGGGGGTGACCTGACTTCCAACAGTCCCTGGGGAAAGGGCTGCAAGTAATGTAATTCGCCCATTGTTTATACATAGTATTTCTTTTTGGAATATGTACAAATTTCTTTTTTTGGGGGGACGAGGTGGATCTCCAGGGGGAGAGGGGATATTCCACGGGAGGAAATTTTCGTGGGGACAAAAGTCTTCGGTGAGGATCTTTCAGGGAAAATTTTATATGGAGAAGGGGAATTCT
Organism: Artemia sp. Qi Xiang Cuo; assembly: GCF_049724085.1. Taxonomy (NCBI): domain Eukaryota; kingdom Metazoa; phylum Arthropoda; class Branchiopoda; order Anostraca; family Artemiidae; genus Artemia; species Artemia sp. Qi Xiang Cuo. Next base: position 70,844,044 of record NC_142796.1, on the reverse strand, counting down.
TCAGTATTGAATTAGAGTTCAAAGAGTTAACAACTAAAAAAGTTTCAATTCAGTCGGATAAAACACATGCTTAAAATCTCAACACCTTAGCTTGCGTAATCAACTAGTTTGACCACTACTGTGTATTAGTGAATTGTTATAGCTGTGACGTCAGAATCTTTTAACTAGAGACGTAGCGATCTATCATTCAACGAGTGAACTTGTTTGACTAGTTATACCGGCGTTAGACCAGTCTCTGTCATTTGGATACTGCTTGGATACTTGCCAGTAAGTCTGTATTCTGTATTTGATGAAATTCTAAATGAAAGCATAAATCTCACCTGAGAGCGGATTTTATAGCTAAAGAAATATGTCGTCAGTCAGCCAGAAAACGTTTGATGATGGAATGAAGGCACTGGGAAAGAAACTGGATTTCATAATTAACCAACAAAAAGAGTTTGCTGTTACACTGTCGTCGATTTCGGATGAGATTCGGACTTTGAAAAATGAATCGAAGTCTCGTGATGCGAAGATTGCTAGTCTAGAAAGCCAGCTTGAGGAGCAAAAGTCAAAGTGTGATACAATCGAAACGAAACTGCTGGAAATCGAAGTAAAAGACCGAAAACTCTACTTAATCATCTTCGGATTACCGAAAGAGAAAAACCAACAGACAGTTCTCGCGAATGTGTCTACGTTACTGACATTAAAAATGGATATCATGGATAAAATCCAAATATCACAGTGCTACCGGGTGTCTCAGAGGTCAAATGTGTCTAGCCGCAAGCCAATCGCCCCTCCAATTTTCGTAACAGTGTCGTCAGAAAAAGATATTCAATCAATCTACAGTTTAATATCGAAGCTAAAAGGAACTGGGTTCTGGATTTGCATGGATTTGCCGCCCAAATTAAACTCTGTTAGAAACGAGTTACGGTCTAAGAGTTAGGAGATGCGAGAGAAAGGATCCGAACAACTCACACGAGTGAAACAAAAAAGGGGCTAAACTCTGGCTAGAGTATAAATCGGATTCTGAGTCGTAGTGAGCAAAAGTATTAGAAATATTAAAGGTGACTAGTGTATAGATATTAGATCAATCCCGCTCTAGATTGATAATTGTTTCGTTTTTGTGTTTGAGAAATGTTGATTTTTTATTTTTATGGGTTATTTAGGATAACTCGGTTCAAGTTTCTTCTGATTATTTCTACCCCAGTTAATTCTATTCTACTTATACCTTCTCAACTTAGGTCTTCTCGAAGGATGATAAGCATAATAGGTTTTCATGACTCGGCAGTGGTACGGGCTCCTTATCACACGGGTTTTCTGGAGCAGGACCTTTCGAATATTATTTAATTTACTTTAAAGTTTGCGGGTGCGGGGGGGGGGGGACCGATAGACTGGTGGCTTTGGAGGGGAAACCCCCTAACCTATCTTTACTTTATGAAACTTTTCATGCATTCGGTCAAAGAGAAAACAACACTTTTTCTAAAATAAGACCGCCATCGTACGTTTCTCCTGATGAAATAAACAGACTTGAAGATAATTCATTGTGAATGGGATTTGTGAATGTACAAGGACTCATGAGTTTTATTGATAAACTAACAAATTTATTGCCAGCAAATCAAATTGACATTTTGGGGATTTGTGAAACATTTATTAATGATAAGACACATTATAATGTGAAAATCCGGGGATATAAATTCGTTGATAAGAATCGACTAGTCCATGAAAAAGGTGGCCTTGGGTTATTTTTGAAAGATGGAGCGCAGTTTGAGCGACTGCCAGAACTGGAAAAATATAATGTTGAAAAAGTGTGTGAAATACTGGCGGTTGAATGTCGGCTTGGGACTAAAAAAAATCAATTTTGTGTTGTGTATAAGCCCCCGTCGGCCCCAATACGGCTTTTTTTTGCAATCTCTTGAGTCTTTACTAGCATCTTTGGACGATAAGGATGTTGTAGTTATGGGGGATTTTAATATAAACCTACTGGAATTTAATGAAAATAACCATACAACAGAATTTATTACATTAATGACATCGATTTCTCTAATTCCTTCGTGAACAATTCCAACGCGTGTTGCATCGACTAGTGCAACTCTCATTGACAATATACTTTTAACAACACCAGCCACGTCTTCACAGGTTGTTCTGACGGATTTCTCTGATCATTTTTTGTTAATTTCTGATGTGAGATACCAGACTCATTAAATAAAATCACCAGAAACAGCAACCCGGATTATTAATAAAAAAAATCTAGCATGTTTAAAGGATAAACTAAATTTGACTGATTGGTCTCCTGTATTTGATGCTGATTAAATAAAGTCTGCGACGTATTATTTTTTAGAAGGATTTAATGCTGTACTTGATGAGTCGTGCCCAAGAGTAAAAAAAAAGAGAAAACGGAAATATAATCAACCCATCCAACCATGAATATCGCCCGCCCTTTTGACTTCAATAAAACATAAAAACAATTTCTATAAAACCTTAATGTCTTTCCCAAGTGGAAGAAAATAGAAGAACCTTCAAAAATTATAAAAACCTACTTTCAAAAATAATACGTAATGCTAAAATGAAATTTTATTTCGATTCTTTTAATGAAGTAAGTAAGTCCCCAAAGAAAACTTGGGCACTAATCAACTCATGTTTAAATCGATCGCGGACGTCTTCTTACCATCAAACATACGGGACGCCCATGGTAATACAATTGAAAGCGAACTAGAAATGGCAAATTATATAAAGTTTCATTTCGTGTCAATCGGGCAGTCAGTAGCTAATAAGCTCCAACGTAATATGTCCCATGGGCAATGTAATTATCGTACGTACCTAGGAAGTCCTTCTGAAAATTCTATGTTTTTAACTCCGGTAACAGAGGAAGAGCTTGCTAAGGTTGGTAAGCTTTTAAAGAATGGAAATTCCCCGGGGATTGATGAATCATCGACCAATATTGTTAAAGCCATTTTACCTAGTATTAATAAAGTTATGTGTCATTTAATAAATCTGTCATTTAGATCGGGAACTTTTCCGGATTCTTTCCAAGAAGGGAAAGTGTTACCGCTATATAAGAGTGGTGACCGGACTAATTGCTCGAATTATAGACCCATTTCTATTCTTTCTAACTAATGGAGCGATGTTTTTATAATCGAATGTATAATTTTGTCTGTTCAAAAGATATTTTTCAAAAACACAACATGGATTTAGAAAAGAGCATAGTATGCAGGATGCTATATTAACTATGGTACAATTTATTCACGAGTGTCTGGACGAAAAATGTATCCCGGCGAGTATATTTTTGGACCTTGAGAAGGCATTCGATTCGTTATGCCGTGAAATATTGTTGTACAAATTAAACCATGGTGGGATACGATGACCAGCGCACGATTTTATCGCATCTTACCTAAGTGGTCGCTCCCAAGTGACTATGGTCAACGACACAGTTTCGGATCCATCTCTGTTGTCAAATATTGGTGTCCCGCAAGGTTCAATCCTGGGACCACTGCTTTTTATAATATGCATAAATGACCTTCCATCAGCGACAGAAAACCGTGGTCTGAATGTTCATTTCGCTGACGATACCGGATCATCACTTACTGGACAGTCGGAAGAGAACCTCAAAGAGAAGTTGCAAATCGTATTTTCACAACTTCTTGTATGGCTGAAAGCTAATCGTTTGTCATTAAATGCATCAAAATCCCAAATTTATCATTTATAGTGGAATTGGGCAGAATGTACAAGGAATTCAAACAATATTTGATCATGCTACAAATATTCAAATTCAAAGGGTAACTTCACTCCGGTATCTGGGTTTTATTGTTGATGACAATCTGTCATATAAAGAACATTGTAATAGATTACGGGATAAAGTTGCTCAAGGGGTTGGTATAATGCGAAGGTTTCAGCATTTTTTTCCCATATGAAATCCTACGTCTAATTTATTTTGCGTTGGTTCATTCCCATCTTACGTATTGTCCTATGGCATATTTGGCAACATTCAGATGTCATCTGAAACCGATACAAATTCTTCAAAACCGGGCTCTTCTAATTTGAAAGAAATATTTACCATCACCGTCTTCACCTAGGTTACTACTGACTCTATAGCCAAGTCTCTCAATAAAATTGAAATTGCATGCGATTCCGTAGATAGGCATATACGCAGTTTTTTTCAAAAGGGGGGGGGGATAATAAAAATCAAATTTTTTTCGAATGAATGAAGTGCCTAAATTCAAGGAAATTTAAGATTTAAAGGGGTGCTGGCCCTAAGCCAACCCCTGCTGCGTACGTCCTTCACTTTGTCATCTGGTGGTCACAAAATAGCATTTGGAGTTGATCAAAAGTTTCATCTTTCCCTGGACATATGTAACCCAGGGCTAAATTTCAAGAACCAGCGCAAGGATCTGTATAGTCGAGAAGCGTCCTAAATAAATGAATGAACATGAAACAAAAAAGTAGTTTCCCTGTGTGTCGCTGAATTTCCAAAGGCTTTAAAGAAACAGTAACTGTTGGAATATACAAAGAAATAATTAAACACCGAGCTGAAAGATATGGATATTTAAAATTTTGTGCTCGCCATCACCTGTTTAACACAAGAATTATATTAAAATTAACGAAGAAAAAGGACCATTCATAAACCTCTCTTTTTAACAACAGGTGCGCCAATCAGTTATAGTCAGAACATCTGGAAATTTTACATTGACTCTTTGATTGACTCTTTATTAAAACTCTACTTTTTAAAATAATAAGAACTTTAGCGTAAAGAAAGAGGTTTTGAGGATGGGACGATTCTGTCGGAAAAATTTTCCTTGGCATACTTTCAACTGAATAAGACTTTAGTCTCTAATCGGTTTCTCGTTCACTCTAGAAATACTCCCTTCCGTAGAAATTATTTCCCAGAAATCAAAACATGGGATAAATGAGAACGGCTTTGTACAATCCTGGGCCTATTTTGTGTCACAACATGGTTTTCAGCACTTGGTGATACTCTTCTATCAAAAAGAGTAGAAATCCTGTACAGACAGTCTCTACCCTATTCCTCCGACTCATTATATATCCATGCCTACAAAAATGACATTGCTACGAGGAGGCAAGCAGAAAGGCCTTATTGACTCGTGGCAGTACAAAATTCGGTTATCAAAAGAATGTATCTCCTATCAGTACACCAAATATGGGAATGGAATCCCCAGGGAGAATGATTGCATAATCGAAGTGGGTAAATGACCTAAATTTCCAAAGGTCGATTTATTTGTTGTTGTTTGGCCAAGTGCACGCTAGGGGCGAATGTTAAGATCCAGGTTAATAAACTTCATCCCGAAGACAATTCTCCTTGGAAACAACAAATTAATTCCCCTTTCGTGAATCAATAATTCCCCTTAGAAACAACAAATTAATTCCCCTTTCTTGACAAATCAATGAACCATGACATCATCTGTCAGACATTAAAAAACTTCGCCCAGAAACAATTCTCCAGGAATAGACCCAAGACATTAATAAACTTCGCCCCGGAAACAATTCTACTGGTCGAAATCCAAAGGTATTAATAAACTTCGCCCTGGAAACAATTCTCCAATAAACATCTTAGAGATGAATAGATTAACGCGGAAAAGGTTTCTTAGTAATTTCAAATGTGACAGCGCAGGGATGCCAAAAACAAAAGGAACACGCAGAAATTACGTTTAGGGTTATTTGGGTGAAACCGTTTTAGACATTTTAGGGAATTATTTCGGCGAAACAGTTAGAGACATTTTAAAAGATGATTTTAGAATATGTTTTAGAAGAGGATTTGAGGGTGAAACTCTGTGGTCGTTATAATACAAAAGTTGTATTTGAACAGTGTTGTCAGGTCCTCTACCCCCGCCTCCAAAGCCTCTGATCCCCCTACCCCAACCCCAAAGGGTTCCGCTCCCAATACCCCAACCCCAAAGGAAGCCCCCGGTCCCCAAAGGTCCCCCGGGCTCCCAAAGGCCCTCCCCGGGCCCCCAAAGAGTCCCTCTCCCCATTTTTTAATACTTTTTTAAGGCTTTATTATATCTTTTCAGAACAAGTTATTTTCTTAATGTTCATCCTAAACCAATTTTACAAGCTGAAGTACCCATCCTTTTCACCCACAACTTTACTTTACAGCTTTTGAATGCTCCAACACCAAGCAATACTTTTCAAAGGCATTTCAGAACAAGTTCTTTTCTTAATGTCCCTCCTAAACCCATTTTACAAATTGAAGTACCCATCCTTTTTACACAAAACTTTACTTTACAGCTTTTTGAATGCTCAAAAACCAAGCAATATTTTTCAAAAGGCATTTCAGAACCTGCTCTTTTCATACGGTCCTTCCTAAACCCATTTTACAAGTTGAAGTTCCAATCCTTTTCACCCACAACTTTACTTTACAGCTTTTTGAATGCTAAACGCCATGCAATGCTTTTCAAAAGACATTTAAGAACAAGTTCTTTTCCTAGTGAACGTCCTAAACCCATCTTACAATTGAAGCGCCCATCGTTTTCAACCTAAACTTAGCTATAGGTAAGAGTTTCAAGTTTTACATTAGAGACTTAGCTCAGAGTTTTAGTTTGGTTTAGTTTTATTTAAAAGTTCAGAGTTTTTTATATTATAGTCTTATCTCAGAGTTTTTTTTAGAGTTCTAGTTTAGTTTATTTGTAGTTAAGAATTTAGAGTTTTAGCATAGAGTCATAGTTTAGACTTTTAGTTAGAGTTGAAGTTTAGTTTAGTTACAATTAAGAATTTAGAGTTTTAGCTTAGAGTCATAGCTTAGAGTTTTACTTAAAGTTTAAGTTTGGCTAAGTTTTAGTTGAGAGTTTCGAGTTTTAGCTTAGAGTCTTAGCTTAGAGTTTTTTTTGTTAGAGTTAGATTTTATTTTAATTTTAGTTAATACTTTTTTTTTTTACATTTTTTTTTCATCTAGAGATCTAGTTTTGTTTTTTTTTATTTAATAGTTTTGTGTTTTAAATTATAGTATTATATTAGATTTTTATTTATAGTTCTAGTTTATTTTATTTTTATTTAAGAGTTTAGAATTTTAGCTTAGAGTCTTAGCTTAGAGTTTTTGTTAGAGTTCTAGTTTATTTTAGTTTAGGTTAAGAGTTTAGAGTTTTTAGCTTAGAGTCTTAGTTGAAACTAGAACTCGAAAAGGAACTATAAACTATTTATATAGTTTAAAATACCAAAATAATAACTAAAACTAAACTAAACTAGAACTCTAACAAAAACTCTAGACTAAAACTCGGATCTAAAAAACTATAAGCTCACAACTAGTTATGAATTCGAAAGTATCTCTATTATAATAATCGCAGGTACAACTCCAAACTCTTAACTATTGTAAACTAAACTAGAACTCAATACTAAAATAAACTAGAACTCTAACAAAAACTCTAAGCTAAGACTCTAAGATAAAATTCTAAACTCTTAACTAAAACTAAACTAAACTAGAACTCTAACTAAAACTCTAAGCTAAGACTCTAAGCTAAAAAACAACAAATTCTTAACTAAAACTAAACTAAACAAAAACTCTAAGCTAAAGACTCTAAGCTAAAAACTCTAAACTCTTAACTATTACTAAAGTAAACTTCAACTCTAACAAAAACTCTAAGCTAAGACTCAATTCTAAAACTATAATCTATTAACTAAAACTAGACTAAACTAGAACTATAACAAAAACTCTAAGCTAAGACTCTAAGCTAAAAACTCTAAACTCGTAACTAAAACTAAAATAAACTAGTACCCTAACAAAAACTCTAAACTAAGACTCTAAGCTAAAATTCTAAACTCTTAACTAAAACGAAACTAAACTAGAACTCTAACTAAAACTGTAAGCTAAGACTCTAAGGTAAAACACTAAACTCTTAACTAAAACTAAACTTAACTAGAACTCTAACTGAAACTCAAAGGTAAAAAATCAAACTCTTAACTAAAATTAAACTGAACTAGAACTCTAACAAAAAACTCTAAGCTAAGACTCTAAGCTAAAACTCTAAACTCTTAACTATTACTAAACTAAACTTCAACTCTAAAAAAAACTCTAAGCTAAGACTCTAAGCTAAAACTCTAAACTATTAACTAAAACTAAACTAAACTAGAACTTCAACATAAACTGAATTTTAGCTTAGAGTCTTAGCTTAGAGTTTTTGTTATAGTTCTAGTTTATTTTAGTTTAGAGTTCTAGTTTAGTTTAGACATAGTTAAGATTTTGATTTTTACTCTAGATTACTATAATTGATTTATTGTCCAGTTTATTTTTATTTTGGAGCCTAGAGTTTTTTAGCTTAGAGTTTTAGTTCAGAGTTTTTGCTAGTGGCCTAGTTTAGTTTAGTTTTAGTTTATATTTTGGTGTTTTTCACAAGAGTCTTAGTATATTGAGCTAGCTCGTGTTCTAGTTTAGTTTAGTTTTATTGTTTAGTTTGGAGTTTTTTATATTATAGCATTAGCTTAGAGTTTTAGTTAGAGTTCTAGTTTAGTTTAGTTTTAGTTAAGAGTTTAGATTTTTAGCTTAGAGTATTAGCTAAGTGCTTTGTTTAGAGTTCTAGTTTATTTTAGTTTTATTTAAGAGTTTAAAGTTTTTAGCCTAGATTCTTAGCTTATAGTTTTTGTTGAATTGCTAGTTTAGCTTATTTTTAGTTAATAGTTTAGAGTTTTAGCTTAGAGTTTTTGTTAGAGTTGAAGTTTAGTTTAGTAATAGTTAAGAAATTAGAGTTTTAGCTTAGAGTCTTAGCTTAGAGTTTTTGTTGGAGTTCTAGTTTAGTTTAGTTATAGTTAAGAGTTTTTAGTTTTACCTTAGAGACTTAGCTTAGAGTTTTAGTTTAGTTTAGTTTTATTTAAGAGTTTAGAGCTTTAGCTTAG